>NW_006494614.1:21886217-21904387 GCF_000325575.1 Pteropus alecto | reverse complement strand
ATAATTTCAGTTATATTTAAGGAATTATAATTTATAATTATTATTATAATTTGCAACAAGAACCACATTACTTACTGATTGTTGACATTATTGATGACTTAATACTCATTGCTGACCAAGTGTGGCAAATAAATGGGCTGAGAAAAGGCACAGGAGAAATGTAAAGATTATGAAAGTTTCCTATGCTCTCAGAATTTGCCCAGACAATGTTTGCATGTTCTCGGGCTTCTGGAGGAATGCAGCAAGCGATCCACAAAACCGTTTAGTATCAGAGTCTCCAGGCCCTGATCAGAGGATTCCACATCCTACATCTATGGGGAAACTAAAGAGACAGAGATATACAATGGAATTAGTGTAGAATGGACTTGAAGGAACCACGAGAACAGTGGTTCTCAACCAGAGGTGATTTGTCCCCTATCCCCCGCCTTGCCCCAAGGAATATTTGGCAATGTCTGGAGATATTTTAATTGCCACAAGTGAAGGATGTTACTGGCCTTTAGTGGGTAGAGGCCAGGGATGCTGCTCAACATCTTATAATGCACAGGAAAACCCCCACAAGAAAGAATCATTCAGCCTCAAATTTCAATAGTGCTGAGATTAATAAACTGCACTAGAACATTATTGATTGCAGATTTCTTTTGAATGTTAAAAGGCAAAAGGAATATGGGTAAGAAATGAATTAGTATTACCTTTTAGATTATGTATAAATGAAAAGCATAGTTTTAGAAGTTGTACAATATAGAAAATTTATTTGGCATATGCAAAACAGTATAAAGAAAAAAAAATCACTCATAGCCTTGATATCCAGAGGTAACCACTATTAAAGTTTTAAATTTATTTCTAGTAATTTTGGTGCAAATAAGTTCAAAAACCCCTTTTAATCAGAAAGAGAATCTGCTGCATTAGAGGAAGGTAAGCTATCAGGGTTAATTGGCAAAAATAACATGAGAGAAGTTAGTAAATTTAAAGCAGAAATGTTCAGGTTAATGAGAACTTGTGAAAAGACAAACAAGGAGAGAGGGGACCAAGATCATACTTTAAATGGCTTGAGTAGAGTTAAGTGTCTGTAGTGACTAAACCATGCATGCCCCTCTGCCTATGGTTCTAGCAATGGAGCTAATATCTTATAAAAATGTTTAAGGAGGAAAAACAAAACAAAATAAAACAAACACTTGCAAAAGAAATAAATAGTAAAAGCAGACAATATCTTGGCTGGCAGGAAAGAGTTTGTATTACAGTCAGAGTATGAGATCTTTGGGGGAAGATTTTGCATTATGTATAAATTGGTTTAACTAGACCTGCATGAAAGAGAACTTCTGGATATGGTGTGCATTTGTTTCTTCCAGTGGTTTGTCTCAACAAGTGCCAATAACCCTAGCAATGAAAAATTTACATATTTTCAACTGTTCTATTTACTGCCATTGCTGCATAGGAGACTTTGAACTAGGAAATGGCAAGATGTTTTTTCTTGGAGAGCTGTGTCAATTTCTGTAGAATTAGAGTAATTGTAACAGTCTCTTCCTATTATCCATTACAACAGACTCTTCCTATTGTCCAGATTAGTGGCATAATGGGAATAATTCAAGGAATTAACAACATACACCATGTGAGTAAATGCACATGTTCTAATTACAACGTTTAAAAAGTTAAGGTTGTAAAGCATAGAGATTTTGGTATCTGTATTTTTATTTGCATTTTCATTTCCACGAGTATTTTCTCATTTCATTAGTCTTCTAAACATAATTTTAACATATTCTACACTCAGAACTCATCACATAGCTCTACCATAATTTATTTAACACATCCCTATTGTTGAACATATAAATTGCTTATTACTCTTCTCTATTACAAAATATATCATACAAAGCATAATTATACAATAGGTTATTTTGATAAAGTGTATTCAGAAATAGATGTTGAGTAGAGAAGCGGCATCTTGGACTTTTATGTTATTAACAGCTTTATTGAGCTATAATTTATATAATATTCACCCACTTTAAATACACAATTCAGTTACTTTTAGTATATTTACAAAGCTAGACAATCATCACCACAATCCAATTTTAGAACATTTCCATCACTTCAAAAAGAATTCTTGTGCCCATTTACAGTCATTCCCCATTTCCCACCCCCAGCCTTAAGCAAACACTAATCTACTTTCTATCTCTATAGATTTACCTTTATTGGACAGTTCATTTATATAGAATCATATAATATGTGTTCTTTTGTGTCTGGTTTCTTTCACTAAGCATAATGCTTCTGAGGTTCATCCACATTGTTGCGTGCATCAGTACTTCATTCCACTTTGCACTTTTAAAGTTTTTAAATTCCATCCTTAGACATTTATCTATCAAGAGCATGCACATGTCTTTAGATAGTTTTACTAAGAGGCTTCTGATGTATCTTATTATCCAGTGCACAGGCTTGTTGTTGGGTCTTGGCTAAGGGCCCACATGCCTCTTATACTCCAGGATGTGTGGTTAGTGACCTTTATTTTAACACATAGATCCTGTTTAGGACCTAAATTTTTTTCTGTTCTTTCCAGTTCGAATATACACAATTTCTTCTTGCATTTTTTTTTCTAGATGCCAATTTCAGTCATAATATGACTGAGCTAGATCTAAAAGTGGTTGATCAAGGGACAAAATGTATTTGTTTCACTTGCAACTTTAACCTAACTGAAGTCAGTTTGCCAGTGGTTAGTCATGGGTTTGATTTTCCCAGGTAAGAGACACAAATATACTTTTTAAAAGTCATCTTTTAAAAATTCATCAATTAAGAGCACTTAAATGCAAATTTATTGGAGTTCAGTTGACTAAAACCTCATAATCAAGATTTAGGGAAACAGCAGAATGGCCCAAGATGTGTTCTAAAATGTCTGAAATGAAAAGATGATTTTTGGAAATATCAAATGTCAAATAAAATGTTAAAAGTTTCCAAAAGCAAAAACTAAGCATACAGCTAAGGCAGAGTGTGGTAGGCAGTCCAATGGCTTCCTAAGATATGTACTTCCTGATTCCCAGAATCTGTGAATATGCTATATTTATGGTAGAATGGATTTAGCAGATATGATTAAATTAAGATTCTCAAGATAATGAGATTATTCTGGATTATTGAGTAAATCTGTTGTAATCACAAGGGTCCTTATAAGGGAAAAAGGGAGTAAGGGGAGTAGGAGAAGATGTGGCAATGGAAGCAAATGCGAGTCATGCAGTACCATGGACCAAAGAATGCAGGAAGCCTTTAGAAGCTGGAAGAGGGAAAAAATAGATTCTTTCCTAGAGCCTTCAGTAAGAACACTGACTGCTGACAATGATTTTTGCTAAGTGCAACCCATTTGGATTTCTGACCTCCAGCACCATTAAGAGAGTATACAGTTGTTGTTCTAAGCCACTAAATTTTTGGTAATCGTAACAACAGCTTTAGGAAAGTAAAACATAGAGGCATACAATAATGGGAGAGGGAAAGGAGTTTGTCTACTGTCAGGTAGGGAGATATGAGGGAGGGGAGGCATGCTGAACAACCCCGAGCTAAGACAGCTTCTGAAAGAGACGCTGAGAACAGGCCCTCAATCTGGGTCAGGGCCTCACTTGTCCTTGCAAAGTTTTGAATCTCTAACATTCCACACCTCTTTGCTCTCTCTTCCTGTAATACAGATTACCCTAAAATGGCTAATTCTAGTTTACCTTCATGACAGGGCTTACCTAAAATACAATTTAAGTTCCCTTTGGTCCTATAAGTATGTTTCCACTTTGTCTTCTTATATGTGATTGAAATTGGTATTATCAGACAGAACTAGTTTTGCATATTGCTTATACTCCTTGCCAACTGTCATGGTAGGCAAGTGACATAACCTATGTAAATTTTAGTGTCTTCATCTGAAAAATGAGAAAATGTTACCACCTTTCTCATGGAGCTGCTAAGCAGATCATAAAGCATGATATCTGGTTCTTAGGCAGCCCTCAAAAACAGTAGCCATTATCATATCACCACTACCACCACCACCATCATCATCATCATTGAAAATTGTGTAGTGTCTGGCACACAATAAATACTACATATGTGTCTGTGATATAAGTAAAAACAAGTGAGAAATCCAGTAGGGCCTGGAAATAGGTGACTCTGAAGACAAAATCCATGGACTTCACAGACTTGCTGATGGCTGGCTTTACTTGTGTGCAGATTTGCTGTGACAAACAAAAGCTATACACACAGAGTGTTTCATCCTGCTTAGCTGTGAAATTACTTGACCAGCTTTAAATAAAATGTGATTATTTCAAATAGCACTTCTAGAGTTTACTTAATGGAATTAACAATAATTTGATGCATTTTCCTGTATAATCAGATCACCATAATAAAAATATTCAAGAAAAACTTTATTCTTTGCTTCATAAACAAAAATATTTTTACCAATAAAATATCCCTGAATTTTCCCATATTACTTATATTTCTTACTACAACACAGTCTTATATCGTGTGCTTAGACTTTACTTAATTCATTTGCTACTGTGATTTGTATTTTCCCTATCAAGTATGCAATAGCAAGTAATTTTTTTATAGGACAATGTTAATGCACTTTGCAGAATGATTGTATTGATCTAATCATTTGCATCAACTTGCATCCAAGTGTCTGGTTGGTCTCCTCAAAGAAGTGTTGGTCTTATATCATATCAGGGGCTCAGCACTTGTCTCTGTTTCTGGTACATTGGATATTTGGCATCAAGAGGGCCAGATCAGGCTTGTTGAGTGGGGAGAAAAATACTGTTGGGTTTTATGCATACTCGCCATCTAAACCCTATGATTACTCTGTTCATTAGTCAATTATAGCAGCCTTGGGATAATCAATGACAGATGACGACAGACATCAGTTGGCTAAATCATTATGTCTACTCAGCTATTTAGTACCTTTTATCTGGTGAATGTTCTCTGGTGGACATTAACATGTAATACAAATATCTTCATACTTTGTGCCCTCTTCCATTTTTCCATCTACATGCCTTTTATCCAGATTTCCTTGTCCCAAATTTTGCAGTATTTCTCCTTCCAGGCACATTAACCAAAAACTAAGGCATTCATCTGCCCACGTGACTTTATTTCTTACCTTGGGCCAATATTTTTTCACGCAAAGTGAATTGTACTGCCCATGTCTCTGACTACTGAGAAGATTTTCTTTTGTTACTGTCTTTTAGGGTCACTCTTGAAACCCACCCACTTGCAAGGATGACCCAAGCATAAGCCATGTTCAGTTGTTTTGTTTTTTTTTCTCTCCTCGGTCAGCTGGACATAAGAGACTTCTGTGCAGCCACAGTCATGAGCTAGCAGTTAACATGGGATTTGAGCCAGCTGCCCATGCAGTATATTTGTCCCCTCTGGCCCTATTTATACCTAACAACGGATAGAAAATTTACATCTTAGAAGTGTCACTTCTGGACCTATGACCTTGTGATGGCCAGTTTGAGCCTCACGGTTACTTGGTATCCCACAGTCAGTGGCTCCATCCCTTCTAGGGCCTAGTGTCATTGCAAGAATTGTTTTGCCTCAGTGTATAATTTGCTGCTTCAGATAGCATGGCTTTGGTTAAGAACCATAGAGTTCGATATTGTATTTCTCCTGTTGGAAGATGACACATGGCATCTTTTCCTTCCACATATATCTGTATGTACCTTGTTAAACACTACCCGACCTAATTTTGGGATCCTATTATACTCATTTCTGTCAGGGAGCCCAGTCTTATAATAGCAGCTCCTACTGTCAGCTCTGACCTAGAGAGGGCATCCACCACTGAACTTTTTTAAGAAGCTCATGCCCTTTTCACCAACTCTTGGATTATTTCTTTGATAAATGGAGTGTCCTCCAGGCTTTTGTTCAGAAGGCATTTGGCTGTTGGTTTTTATGACCTTTTATGATATATCCACGCTAGGATGCTCTTTGTCTGAGTCTTTTGCTCCTTTCTTCCACTGTCTGCCCCTAGCAGTTCCGGTATTTCTAATTCATCTATTGTGGTCTTTTACTTTCTCCATGTTTCCAAGAGCCATCCCAGGAATATGTCAACACTGTCTCCCAAAATCCTTGCCAGTAATGTCCTATATCATGAGAAAGTGTTTCCACATTCATGTCAATAAACTCTCTGTTATCCAACTTTATGTCCAGCCCTGCTTGATCCAACACACTCAGAATTCAGTCCCAAGTGTACTTCCTCAGCTCCTGCTGGTGCATGTTAGCTAGGTCCAAGAGCTCCTTCAGGGTATAATTCCTGTTCTCTCTTAGCAGGCCCAGCAACACTCCCACTGGGTTATATTGTGACTTAACCCTAGTTACTATTAGTCTGATGGCCAAGAAGAGAGCTGAAGTAACATCTTATGGAAAATACTGTATCTGTCTTCAAGTAAAGGGGAGCCTTTACTTGAAGCATTTAACACAAAGTAGTGAACCACATTGTCTGGTTCAGACAGTTCAATGTTCGCTGGGGATTCAGTCTTTCTGAGAACATACACCCAGATGTTCTCATCCAACATCTCAGGGGTCTAAGCCCTCTTGATTCAGGCTCTGATCTTGGTGTAGCAGACTTGCAGAAGTTGGATTTCTACAATGATGGATTTCTACCACTCTTATAATTAAGTCCTGCATCTGAATATTATCTTTTTTCTATTCTCCAGTTGCAAGAGATGAGAGTTTTCATATATCCTCCCAAGGAGAACCTTTGACTTTTATACCTACACTTTAATTGATGATTAATCATCATCAATCTTTCAATGTCTTTATCCAATGTATCAACCACACACAGCAGCAGCCATCCAATTCCATAGTCTTTATAATCATATTTTTCTTATATATCTCATCTCTCTCAAATGCCTGGGATATTGCACTCATCAGAGTAATCCTGTCCCTTGGTGTCCCATCCCAGCTCACTGCCAGTAAAAGTTTTAACACATATTGTCGCTGAGTAATAAGGGCTATACATATTCTCCTACCATTTATGGGCTCTTTATTGGCAACTGGACAGCTGGTGATTCAGCTCCAAAATCTCACTGTTGACCACTCTTGATAGCAAATGTGATTCAGGTTCCCAGAGAAGCAGATTTGAAAACCATAATTAGCATGCAGGAGTTTTATTGTGTTGCACTTTTGGGAACACCTGTGAGGAAGCAAGAAAGAATGGATTGGGTAGAGAGAAAATCTGAACTAACACATAGTTGCAATTGTGCATGTCATCAATTGCACAGGGATATCTAAAGTTAAGATGCTGCCCTCTTTATACCAAATAAACAGGTTGGATCTTTGTACTTTTATAGCATTGACCTGTTATTGAATGAAGGTTTTCTCTAGGGTGGGAACACACAGTGAGGCTGAATTCTTAGTCTAAGAATACAGCTGTTATCTGTTAGTAGCCAAATTCCTGTCATTAAAGGCAATAAGTGCCTTGGTTCTGAAGGGGGATCTTAGTGATAGTTAACAATATCCACTATAGTGTAGATTTCATATCCAAAAAACATAGTACTGCATTAAAGATTTCTGAAGTTAATTCTACTGAAAAATATAATATTAAGTTGGTGAATTGAGGGCAATATGTAGGAACTTAAGTCCTGAAGGAAATAGGGATGATGTTGTTGTTATGGATGGTAGAATTCCTCAGGACTTAACGAGACCAGAGATTTCATGACTCAGGAATTCCATAATTTTACTATGCTCATCTTTATTTTAAAGTGGGGTCATTATCTTTATACTCGTTGCGTATGTTGTAGAACTATAAACAGAAGTAATAAAATATATAACTTAAACATTGGTCGGATGAAGTGTGTTCCAATGCAGAATAAAATATTGTACTATATTTGACATTAACTCCATAAAATTTTGTCTACCTATCAAGGACTCCATGCCAACTCCTACATCAATCCCTGTGGCCAAGGTAATGCTATGCTCTGCGGTAAGGAGAAAGGATGTCTACCCCTTGGTTTAGGCAACTGAGTCCCAACCCTGAAGTTGTGATCAATCCCCAAAGCCACAACTTTATAAGGGTGAAATAGATGTAGAAGAGAAACCATTTGAGGTAAATAGGAAATAAGATAAATATTGTCACCAGCTTTTGTAGCTTTTATTTCGAAATATTTATAAAGTCACAGAAGATCACAAAATTATAGAGTTCCATGTACCATCACCCAGCTTTCCTCAATGGTGACATCTTATATAACTGTAGTAAAATATCAAAACCAAGAAACTGACATTGGTACATTAACTAGACCTTATTCTGTTTTCACCATTTTTTGCACATACATTCATGTGTGCGTATATGTATGTACAGTCCACCCAACCCATTCGATTCCCTCGTCCTTATTCCCTGGCAAGCACTAATCTATTCACCATCTCTATAATTTCATTATTTCTAGAATATTACATAAATGAAACCATGTCACATGTGACATTTTGGAATTATAGGCATACCTTGTTTTATTGAGCTCCACTTTATAGCACTTCTTAGATACTGCATTTTTTATAAATTGAAGGTTTTTGGCAGCCCTGATTGAGCAAGTCTATTGGCACCATTTTTCAACAAGGCTCAGATGATGGTTAGGATTTTTTAGCAATAAAGTATATTTTAATTAAGAAAGGTACATTGTTTTCAGAGACATAATGTTAGTGCACATTTAATAGACTACAGTATCTATATACATAACTTTTATATGCACTGGGAAACCCCAAAATTTGTGTGACTCACTTTATTGCAATGTTCACTTTATCGCGATAGTCTGGAATTTAACCAAACCCACAGTATCTTCAATGTATACCTGTATCTCTTTTTAGTCAACATAATTCCCTCAAGATCTATCCAAATCATTGCATGTATCAATTGTTTACTCCTTATTATTGCTTAGTAGTATTCCATAGGTATGGATGAACCAGATTTCTTTAACCATTTACCCAGAGGAAGACTTCTGGGTTGTTTTCAATTTTTTGCTATTATTAATAAAGCTGTCGTAAATATTTGTATATAGGTTTTGGTATGAACATATGTTTTTGTTTCTCTGAGAATAATGTTCAGATTGTAGTTGCTGGGTCATTTGGTAAGTGAATGTTTAGTTTCAGAAAATACTGCCAACCCATTTTCCAAAGTGGCTGTAACATTTTACATTCCCACCAGCAATATACGAGAGATTCATTTTCTCTGCATCCTTGCCAGCATTTAGTATTATCACTATTTTTATTTTAGCTCTACTAATAGGTATGTAATGACGTCTCATTGTGATTCTAATTTGCATTTCCCTAATGGCTAATGATGTTAATAAATTGGCAGGTATGACTCAAGTAAATTGGTCATACATTAATACTTCTCATTTTCCTGTATACATCTTTTCATTGTAATGATACTCTTATTTCAAAACATGAAAAAAACTTCCTCAACTGCTCATTAATACTGCTTGATATATATTATTTACTACCATTTTGTATTTTATAATGTTAGAGATAGTTAGTCTTTAAAAAATACTGGTAAATCGTTAATTTTTACATAGAAGGAAACTAAGGTATAGAAATATTAAGTAAATTGTTCAAAAATGTACCAACAGAGCTGTAACCAGACCCCAAATGGCTAGTGTCTTGGTTCAGCACTCTTTTTTGACACCATTATATCTTGAAGTTTGATTTCCTCACTTAAATTGGACATGTGTGTGTGCGCGTGTGCGTGCGCGCGCGCACGCAAGCGCATCTTTTTACCTCTTTCAGCATCAGGCAAATCTCCTGAACATAAAACGTGCTCAAAATACGGTTCTTCGTTTATTAATAGACTGAGAGTTACAAACATTTGTGTCGTTGACAAATGCTTTGTAGGTTTATTACTTTTTTTTAGCACCCTGGCCTTCTTGTACCCTTAAGAGGAGGATGATAAGACATTGTTATTCTTTAACTTTAATAAGCCTTACAAGATCTATATAGCTAGATAGGTACAAACTTCTCTGCCTGTGCTACTCCTTCACTGTAATGGTTCTCAAGCATTGTAAACCATGATGCTAAGGATCTGTAATATTTGAGTTCCACTGACTGAAAAAAGTGTGCAGTTGGCCATGGCAGAAGGAAGATAAAGATACCCAGAGGCACAGAAAGCAGGCAGTTAAACAGAGATGCTCTGCCTGCTTTTCTCTCCAAACATACTAGAGGAAGATGACCAGGTGGATGGGGAGAAATTTGACTCACAGTACTTAGGAAGTAATTATGGAATATCTGCTAAATATGAAGGTAAATAAAACTAAAATCAGGTTGAAAATGGAGAAAAATAAGATGCCAGTGAATTATAGGTCTCCAAATTGTCAAAGAGTTGTAGGAGTTGTGATAATTGTAATCAAGAAGGAGAGGTTTGAATTTTGAAAATGATGCAGTTTGTAGGTATTCAGAGTCTAAGGATAGTCATGAAATGGATGCTGAATGAAACGGATTGCGAAGATCGAAATAAGGAGAGGTCAAGGTGTTGGGTGGGGATCATCCATGGGAATGCTGAAGATATTTTCCATGAGAACAGAACTTGGGGTGGAGAGAAAAAGTGTGAGCTAGTCTTAGGTAAATGAGAGTGAGTGATCAAGATGTTGATAGAATAATCCTAGAGGGAAAAAGAAAGTGGTATAAGTTAAAAAGTAAAAATTTTACAAATTGGAGGGAGAATATTTATATGGAATCTGCACTGAAGGATCAAGGAAAATACTAGCTCTCCCTCTGGCTCTGTGGAACACAGAAAATAAGAAATTATAATGATCTACACTGGTCACACTAAATGGTGCCACAAGGATATTAATAGTATCTACCCACTGTTGAAAGGAGTAAATATGATGACACATGTAGAATGTCTAGCATGGTCTAGGAACACATAATATCCTTAATGAATATTATTACTATTATAAAAATGCTGAGGACATTTAAGGAGATATAATTGTCTCCATTTTCCAGATAAGGAATTTCAAGCTCAGGAAGATCAAGTGATCGCTTCAGTTTTATAGGGTTAATTAGTGCCAGAATAAGGAGTTAAGTCCCTGTATTCTATCAGTTTTCCCATTTGCCAGTAGCGGTGGTGGCGCAATGGACAGAAGCAAGTGTCTTATCCAGGGCTGGCCTGCATGGGGCCGGATTGCTCATCTCAAACTTGGAAACGGAAAATAGGAAACTAGACAAGAACTTGTCAGAAAACAGTCTCAGGGGCTGGGTTCAAGTCAGAGCATTTTAGAAAAAAGTGCTTGTTTAAATCTGATTGTTGAGGTTTCTCTGTTTTAATATTATTTTAACAAAAATATAATTAATAAATGCTAAATTTAGTAAAGGTATTTTTCAGCTTATTAAAAATTTTGGTGCTTATAATATAATCTAGCCTTAGAAATGATTAGCTAAATCACTTCCCACTCAAAATGTTTTTAGCTTTGTAGGTAGGTAAAAGTTAACATTTTAAAAAAATTAATTAATTTTTTAAATTCAAGAAATTATTTAAATTTCCCCTCCATCTACCTCCCACTCTCCTGTCCCCTTTACTCTCATAACCACTAGTCCATTGTCCATGTCCGTGAATCTCTGTTTGTCCTGTTCATTTGAAAAGTTAACATTTTTTTAAAAGTCAATTTAATTTGTCATACTCTTTAAGAGAAAGATTGATCATAAAGGAAGGATCTCACTCACACAGCTGGGAAGATGAAATTAAGGCTTTGGCTCTTTGATACAACCAGTATAAACTCTCAGAAGGCACTCAGAAGGATAAACCTTCTGAGTTTAATAGTTAAGGCATCTTCATATTACCTAAAATCAAAACTGAAGAATTCTCAAGAAGTTACTCAATACAAAGAGAAAAATTAGAAGAGAACAGAATGTGGAGAAATTATTCACAAACATTGCCAATTAAGCATTCTAAGTTGGACTAATATGGAAGACAATCAGTCCCAGAAGAATGCAAAAGAGGCCATGAACTCTGACTTTGAATCAGAAGAAAACACTGAAAGGAAATTACTCAAAGAAAAAAGAGCTAAGAATACTAATTGCTTGGAAGAAGTATATCCAAGGCTGATATGACCCACCAGAATAGAATGAAATGAAGTCCTTTCTAGGTCTAAGGATGAATAAATTTCCACACATTGAATTCCTCGTGAAATAAATGACAATTGTGGAACCTTACCAAAAATCAGATTAAAATAGGTATTTGGCTGAATTTGAGCCAAAATCTGATATCCAGATTCAGCCAAATACTTTCAGTGAAATCTCTTGAGAGCCAAATGTTTTTTGAAGCCAGAAAGACTATATTTTTGAAAATTACTATAACTATGTATAAATAGGGTGACCACATAATTTATCTACTAAACTAGGATATTTTTAAGTGAAAGAAGATGATATTAATAATAATATCAGTACCATAGGTACAAACGCAGATGGTCCTAGACAAACCTGGGCATATGATCACGTTATGTATAAACCATTCTTGTGTAACACATTATCATGGTGCTCATGAAAATGGTGGTAAAATCTGTATCGGTGGATGTGGTGATAAATTAAGTCCAAACTCTAGGACGATAGTTCACTGGTTAGTGAAGATTGCATCTCCATAGTTGTTAAAGATATTGCTACCTAATTTATTTTAAAATTTTCTAGAAATTGAAAACAAATAACTATAACTTGAGTATACAGAATTCTAGAATCACAACTACTACTTGCTTACTCTTTGGAATAGAAATGAACTATTACTTTATCCTTAGCTCTTACCTGAATGCGCATATGTATATAACCATTTGTTGATTATGCGTTAGAGGATTCTTCAATTTTCTCATTGTGGACAGAGAAACAAAAGCTCCTTCAGCCCTCAGGCCAATCTTTGATAGAAATAAACTTCAAAAAAAAAAAATCATCTCTCTCTCTCTCTTTTTAAAACTTTTGGTCAGAAGGATCAATTAGCAAATTAAATTCAAATACATATTTTTTGAGAGTTTAGATGATGATAATGATGACAATGGCGATGAAAGGTTCTTGCTCTCCCTCCCACACCACTTATCTCTCTCCCACAACAGATACATACACATGCGCACGCGCACACACACACAGACATACACACACACACACATTCCCTATCTCAGTATATGGAACCCATCCACTGACTGCTCAGTCCCAAATGGAAATCATAATTGATATTGTCTCTTTATATATCCCTCACATCTCTTCTGTCAGCTGGTTTTTAGGTTCTACTTGCAAAGCACATCTTGAATGTGTTTCCTTTTCTCCATTCATACTGTACCGCACAATCCAAGCCACTTTAATTACCCCTAACCAGACTTCCCACTCCTACTCTTCCTTGCTGCTACCCCTCGCTCTGCCCGCCACATGCAGAGTAATTTTTTCAGAAATATAAAGCATATCATTTTACTCTCTGCTTAAGCTATTCAGTGGCTTCCCACTGCACAAGAATAAAATGGCACTTCTTGTGGTTGACTAGGCCCTATATCAGCTCATTTCTTGCCATTTTCTCCTCTTCTCCTCACAATGATCCCACCTCAATGGCCTACTTTCTCTTCCTCCAGAGCTCTCCCCTTTCCTGACGCAGGGCCCTGTCTCTGGCACCTTCCTCAGCTTATAAAACTCTGTGTCTAGCTCTTCCTAGGTCACTTTCTTCTTACCCTTCAAATCTCTGCTCACGGGACCCCTTCATAGGACTTCTGTGATGACCTATCTTCCCACACTTTACTCTCTATTACATCCAGCAAGTTTTCCTCTAGAGCAATTACTATAATCCAACTATTCTTATGTGCTTATTTATTTATGCCTTTCTCCTCCAAATGCACTGTAAGCATCTAGAACAAAGGTCAGCAAATCTTTCTTTTCTGCAAAAAGGCAGATAGTGAATATTTTAGACTTTGCAGAACACATGGTCTCCGTTGCATCTACTCTATAATTATAGCATGAAAGCAGCTGTAAATAATATATAAATCAATGGGTATGGCTATGTTTCAATAAAACTTTATTCACAAAAACAGGCTTTTGGCTGTGTTTGGCTCACAGGCCCATAGTTTGCCGATTTCCTCTAGGGACGTTACTTTATATGCATTGTTCCCTCCTATGTCCTCAGCACCTAGCACAATGCCGATGCTACACACATTCACAGCCTTTCATCCTCATCAGAACCCTGGAAGGTGGATATTTTTATTTTCATTTTATAGATGAGCAAAATAAGGCTCAATGATGTTTACTGATCCACCCAAACTTACATAACTCATATTCATTTCTTGGGAATGCTGTAACAAAGTACCATAAACTGCACAAACTACTTAAAATAATAGAAATTAATTCTCTCACAGTCTGAAGGCTAGACATACAAAATCAAGGTGTCAGCAGGGCAATGCTTCCTCTGAAGTCTCTAGAGGAGAATCCCTCCTTGCCTCTTCTAGCTCCTGGCATTCCTCGGTTGGGGGTAGCAAAGCTCCATTCTTTCCCTCTGCTTTCACATGGCTTCCTTCTCAATGTGTTTTTCTGTATCTTCATATGGCCTTCTTCCCTGTACATTCTCTCTTTTTATAAGGACACTGGTCATTGGATTTAGGACTCATCATAAAATAATACGATCTTGTTTTAACTAATTTCATCTGTAAAGGCCCATTTCCAAATAGGATCACATTCTGAGGTTCTGAGAGGACATGAATTTTAGGGGGAGACAATATTAAGCCCACTACAACTTTCAAATGATAAGAGTAAGGATTTAAACTTGACTCCATTTCAATGATTTTCCACTCCAAAGTTATAATCTCAGCTATTAAGTTAACTGTTAACAATGGTGTCCAAGTTTAGAGTTATTCTGAGAAATGATTTGATAGTCAGTGGAAAAGAGATCTAAGAAACTTAACCTTAGAGAAGTTTGTCTAAGTCATCGTTTCTGACTAGTACCCTGAACATAATGTTAGCGTTGATATTAAGGGCATCTGATACATATCTTACAAATAGAGATTTAAGAAGTTTTTCTGCAGATAGCAGTGGTTGAGCAAGGAGAATCACATTAGAAGTTCCATAGTCTCTTTAGTTAACATCCTTGAATACCAAGCTTGTAAGGATTTTTCCCCCAAAGCTTGCCTAAAGCATGTTTTCCCTTTTAGAGGAGAATGAAGTTCTCTTACAGCCTAAATACATTTGGGAAATGCAGACCAAACCAAGTAAAACAGATTTCTTTACTGAAGTAAATAATTGCTTCTTAACACTTTTTATTTGTTTAGGTGCCTTGTGAATTTCTCAGAGGGAGGTATTGTACATATTTTTCTAAGTTTATTGAACTTTATTTTTTGTGGAGTATATTTAGTACTAATCATGTGTGCCATCCACTTTGGTACACCTACTTTGGGTGTTTGCTTGCTTATCTAAATTCAGATAAGTTCTGCTTTTCTGGAGGTTTTTATAAAATTTTTATAGCTCTTGGATTTTAGAAATAGGTTTTGAACCCCTCCAAATTAGATGAGATTCCTGACCAAAGGGGAGAGAGACCCTGATGGGTTCTACCATGGCGACTACTAATTTATTGGTCAATTAATTCACTTATTTTTTAAAAATTTATTCACTCACCAATTTAATATACGCTTATGGTGCTTAAGGAAGCACATAATGATAATCGAGACCAGACTTATTTTCATTAAGTCATCCAGATAATACACATCAACCACCATTTTCCAAAGTTATTTTAATAAATGGAAACCGTTTGTAATGGACCGAATTGTGCACCTTCCCGTCCTGAAAATTCACATGGTGAAGCCCTAATTCTTAGTATCTTAGAATGTTTCTGTATTTGGAGACAGGACCTCTAAAGAGGTAATTAAAGTTAAATGAAGTAATAGAGGTGGAACCCTCACCTAAGAGAATGATGTCCTTATAAGTAGGAAAGATACCAAAGGTGGGTTTGCACAGAGATAAGGTCATGTGAAGACACAGCAGAAAGGTGGTCATCTACAAGCCAAGGAGAAGGGCTTCAGGAAAAATCAGCCTTGCTAGCTTCTTAATTTTGGGTTTCCAGCTTCTAGAACTGTGAGAAAATAAATTTTTGTTGTTTAAGCCACCTAGCAGCTTTAGCAAATAAAAACAGCACTGTTAATTAGGCCCCAGTCTTCAAGAGCTTTATTCAGTTAGTTCTAATGTCTACTGAGGATTTATTCCTCTGTTTGTATTTTGGAAATATTTCATGAGGATCAACTTGATTACAAACCTCTTGAGGACAAGGCCTTTGTCCTTTGCATCTCCACACTAATTAGTAGAGAGACAGGCATCTGATAGGATGAACATATGATCTATATTTCTACTCCTCTCCATACATTAATAATTAAGAGGTGGCCTCATATATCTCTTGGAGAGAGCAAGAAATAAGAAAAAGAGAACTACATAGTTTTAGGCACATAATTAGATGCTTCAACTATGTCTCCTCATTTAATATTTTGTTTCTATTTTGAGGTAAATATCTTTACCCCATTTTTCAGATGAGGAAACAGAGGTTCAGAGAAAATTAGTGATTTTGCCAAGATCATAAAATCACTGATACAGCCAGAATTCAAACTATTTCCCTGCCTCCCTGAATATGTGTTGGTCTGATGGAAACAAGGACAATTTTTTAAAAATGAAGAAAAGATGCTGATTAGAGTGTTTTCATCAATTGCTTAATTAGAAGAGGAAATTTGTTCAGGCAGCAGCACTTACAAAAAAAAAAACTGGAAATTTTAGTGGAGCGTGTGTTTATTTCAGTGATACCCTCGTAATGGACAAGGCTACCAAAAAGTTAGGCCAACGTTAAGTTGTGAAATAAAAACATTAATTATAAAGCACTACTAAGTGCCAGATGCTGTTTTGGGTTCTTTACATTTATTCACGATACCGCTGCTCTGGAAGGCTAGTGAAAAAACACAAGTGTGTCTAAAGGCTGGAGACTGCAGTGACCAGACATTGAAATTATGCTACACAATTACTGGTTGGATAAATTGGGAAGGTTTATTCTGGAGTAAATTGAAGATGATATGATAGCCATCTCAAATTGTTGAAAGATTTTCAGGTAGAAGAGAGATTTAGACATAGGAATAGAATTAAGACGTTATAAGCCTTCCATTACCAAGACTAATCAAACAGATGTGTCGGTGTAGAAACAACACCTGTATTCAAAGGAAGATTAAGTAGTTAAATTTTTAAATTCTCGAAACTTGAAGATTTTAGGATTTTTAAGATTCACAAATATCATCATCATCTTCTTCATTAACAAAGTCAGGCTTGGAGGAAAAAAATATTAGTGCTAAATCCTTTCTGAAAATATAGAAAGAATTCCCCAGGAGAGAAACATACAATTCTTTCTTTACCGTTGATAAAAAAAAAAAAAAAAAAAAAAATAGTTTTTCAATTTAAACCCTTCTCTATAGTGATACTTTTATAATTATATTAAGAAAATTCAGTCTCCAGGTTTCAGTGCCGATAACGTTGCCTATTTTGAAAGCATTGTCTATTTATTTTTGCCTTTATCAGCAAAAGGAAGCTCACCCTTAATGGCTATTATTGGGCCAGGCATTGAGCAGACGCTTCTTACAACATGTTGGGTGTTTTCTTATCTGGGATTACTGTTTCTTGAGAAGTACCCACAGTGTAAGAAGTGAGTACATGATGACAGTGAGCATCATTATAGGAATTAGAGTAGATAATTCGTTTGCAAGTACCATAGAAGTGTGCTTATGTGATGTGAAAGGACTACCCAGAGCCCCAAATGACAAATTGAAGAGTTGTCGTGTTGTGGGGCATCTTGAGAAGAAATTAGGATAAATTGCAGATACTGCATACAGTGTACCTAGAGAACCCTGGCGGTTGGAGGTGTGTGTACGTGTGTATAAAAATTATTTAAAAAATCATTGTCGTGGCTGTGAACACTTGGCTAGTAATGAGAAAGATACGGTCTCAGGGGGAAAAAAGCATCCAGAGGCGCTCCATCCCACTGCTGGGAACACTGGGTGCTCAAACAATATTAATGCTTCATGATGAAGATGGTAGCGAGGATGTTGATGATTAAAGCAACCCATGGAAAAATAGGGCTAGGGAGGATGGCATAGCCCAGGGACCAGGAGAGGGAGGATGACTCACGAGCGAGGGGTACCTGGGGATAGAGCGTTGTGGTGTGCACGCTGACGGGCGTGTTGGGGGGTGGGGTGGGGAAGGGGAGCGGCTGG
>NW_006494614.1:21830010-21885904 GCF_000325575.1 Pteropus alecto | reverse complement strand
CGCGCCCGCCCCCCCTCAGCCTGCCCGCCCCCGCCGGCCGAGGCTGGGCTGCGGGAGGCGGCCGGGCAGCCCCGAGCCTCGCTAGGGCGACCAAAACAAAGGCAGCATCCGGGGCTGGGTGGATTGCAAACAACCATGAAAGACTGGGTTCGCTCTCTCCCCGGCTCTGCTGCTGCCGCCGCCGCTGCTCCTCCTCCTGCTGCCGCCGCCAGGAGGGCTCCGCTGTGAGGGGAAGCAGGGGCGCAGCTGCTGGGCGTGAATCCGAAAGGTGAGAGCCCGAGAGCAGGAGGAGGGGGCGGGCAGGCCACCAAAATGTCTTCGGCCGTGGGGCCCCGCGGTCCTCGCCCACCCACGGTGCCTCCCCCCATGCAAGAGCTGCCCGACCTGAGCCACCTGACCGAGGAGGAGAGGAACATTATCATGGCAGTGATGGACCGGCAGAAAGAAGAGGAGGAAAAAGAAGAAGCCATGCTCAAGTAAGCCACCCCCAGCCGCGCCATCCGTGCCTCCGTGCCTCCTTCGGTCCATTCACCACTCACTCACCCAATCCTCTCGGCTGAGTGTGGGGGAGGGGCAGGCGAGGGTGCTGGGTGCGGGCGGAGGCGCCCGCCTTGGGGCCAGGGGCACTGGGCTTGAGCAGGAAGGCGGTTAGGGGGACATACGGAAGGAGGGGATGCCACCAAGCCGAGAGCCCGGGAGCGGATGGCTTGAGCCTGGGTTGCAGAGGAGGATTAGGTAGACAGAGACCACCCTGGGGGTGGGATATGCAGAAGCTGAGAAGAGCTGATCCCACCCAAGTGTAGGGGCCCTGGACTGGGAGCAGGTTAGGGGACAGGAGATGAGTGGAAGGAAGAGGAGGTGGGATGAAGAGGAGCTGAGAATAGCTCCTCTTCTCTTCTTGGAGTTGTTTAGCAGGTTGGGGTTACCCCAGTGAAGGGTGCCAGTATTTATATAAGAAAAATGCTTATTTTTAGTGTTCATTTTTGTACTCATTCATCTCACAGATCAAGGTTGGGTCTTTTTTTTTTGGGCAGTTGCCATCTTTGGTAACCTGCCTCCCTAGCTTCTCTAACCTTTTATTCTTTTACACAGTCTTTTACACAGAATACTTGTGTGAAGACACATTTTCTCACCAATATATAATGCCATTGTCAATGCAAAGTTTTTAATAATGGGAGAAGCTGTTGGGGACTCTGGCCTGAATAAAATAAAGGTTCCTTTCTACTGGTTTCCAAGAGACCTTTGGGGCCTGCTCCTGGTGGAAGCAGTACAATAGGGGATTGGATATTTGCACAATTCCCCCTTCTTTAAAGCCCATCGACCCTTTAAGGGATCTCTGTTCAGTGCCCCATTTTCCTGTGTCTGGGGAGGGGATGGGGCTCATTGCTGGTGGTGCAAGAGTGTGTGACACTGTTGCTGCTGCTTGCTTTAGTCTGAGACAAAACTGCTTACAAGGTACTGGCATCTAGACTTGGTTTTCCTTGCTCCTTAGCATCACACCTAGAGTGGAGCTGAAGAGGACTTCAACCCTGCCTCTCCTTGGGAGGTCTTCATGTATTCAGGAAAGTTTTCAACTCAGTAGTGAGGGAATTTAGAGACCCTTGGTGTCCCCTGGTTAGGCCAGAAGGTGTATCTGGGGGCAGAGGATTGGCATTAAGAGCCAGTGGGAACCTGTTGCATCTTGAGTTAGCTGATAGCAAAGAAGGGGTAGGGAGGGGACAGGGGTGACAGCACAGAGGCACAGAGCACACCCAGCATGGCCTCTTCCCCACCCCCTAGAATCGCCTCCTTAAGAGAAGATGCTGCCACCAAAGGTTTCCGCTGCTTTCCCTCAGTGCAGCAGTGCCTCACAGGAGAGGAATGGAGGGAGGCTGCATGCACAGACTGATGGGTCCCCACCAGTGTAACTGCCACCATATGGGAGAGGGGAATATTGGGAGAGAACTGTGGGTGCTGGGTCACAGCAAAGAATAGAAATCCAGTCATTCTGCCCTTTCATTGTAAACTCAGAAAAGGGCCATTAACTTGGAAGGCTAGAGCTGGCCTGGTTCTATAAAGAGCAGCAGGTTTCTGAATTCCCTGCACCTTCTCATCCAAAAAAGAAAGAGAAACAAACAACAACAAAAAAAAAAAAAAGAAAGAAAAAAGGAAAAAAAAGAAAAACAAATACTTTAAGCCTGCTGGCTTGAGGGAGGCAGAACCCTTGTTAATCTGCTGCCTGTCCCCTGTCCCTAGTGGAACAGTGACGTTCCCTAGTGCTGCAGGCTTCCCCTCTTCTGAGATTGGAAGTAATGGATGGTGTCTGATGGTGCTGCTGTCTGTCTGTCTGATTGTCAATTCGTCTGTCCTCACTGGTTGCAGCCCCTGCCACCTGTTCTGGGCACCTTTTCTGCTAGTCAGGATTTACAGGTTTGCTACTGTTTTTTTTTTTTTTTTTTTTTTTTGGTGTTCGCTGCAGACAGCAGGTAGATGGAGGCCTCCAGCAGCTAGTGGAAAATATAGGCTGCTGCTTTACAGGGTCCGAATAGGAAGGGGAAGTCACAGTGCAAGTAGTGGCCGTGATCGCGCTCCTTCATTGGCTGTTTCAGGGATGGCAGAGAGTGAGGGATTTTAAGTGGGAGAGGGTGAGTTTTAGGACAGAATCTCAAACCTGCTATCTGCCTACAGACAGCAATGACGATATTATATGGGCATATATAGACAAATAAAAATGAGAAGCAGCATCCAACTGCTCATGTTGAATACATCTTTCCCACTGCTATTCCTGAACCTGCTGTCCACTGGCTTGCAAATATTGTTTCTTTATTTCAAGGTTTCACAAAATATCGCAGTATGTGATGCTCTTATACAACAGCCCTCTATAATCCTGGAACTCTGCATTAACTTTATCGGTCAATCTCCTCTGCTAAAGTCTTGGCCTTTTGTGCAGTGGAATACTGGTGAGCATTTTGGAACCCCAGTTAAGCATGTCAGATTGTCTGCAATCAGTGCAACAAAGCTGTACTTTTTTCTTAAAAGAGGGCACTTTATATCTTAAAAACTGGGAATGATAGGGGCTATTCAAATGACATGTATATATGGGAACTTAATGATATGTAGTCATTGGTGGTGGCCTTTTCTAAACTTTGCATTAAAATGGACTAGAAAACAGTGCTTTCCACAGAGCTTTGAAATATTTGTTAAATAAGATACAAGTTTTTGTGGTAATGCTTGGTTCATCATATCACATATCTGAGAAATTACTTTCCCAACAGGCCCTACAGAGCTAAAGTTCTGGTAACAGAGCAATTAGACTTAAAATTCACTTTGTCATCACTGCAGACCATTACCTTGAGCTACCTACTGTGCAAGCTCTCTTCTTTACAATGTATAAAAATTGGTATTAATAAAGAGAAGATAGAAAACCGATGGGTATATATACCAAAGAAACATTACAAAATATCAATTAAAAATATTTGTATAGTTTCATCAGCCTTGATTGTAAATTACTACTTGAATTTGGTCTTAATAAAGTTTTAAACATGTAAAAATGGAAAAAGAATAATCAAACTACTTTCACCTCAAGATTTCAGAAAAAATTTATTTGAAATTGTAAGTACTTTATCATAAAAATAATTCACTTTGTTGGCAAAGTGCACTAATTTGAAATGCACTGCCATATAACTAGAAATAGTTGACTTCTGCAAATAATTTTTAATGATCGATTTAATTATCTGAAAATAAAAAGTAGTTTCTTAATCTTAGTAAGGTTTTTGGTGTGTGTGTGTGTGTGTGTGTGCACGCGCGCGTACATGTGTGGTTTTTCTGGAGACTTTTTAAAACCTAATTTTCTCAATGAATACTCCTTCAAGTAACTGTCACTAGACACTATGAACCAATATATTACATGAGTTGAAAACTCTGTTATCTGGGACCTAAATCAGAGAAGATCTCATTAGATATAAAATCATATTTTTTTTTTTTATAAAAGCTTCATAGAGAAATGAGCTACAGAATAGTAAGAGAAGAGAAAAAAATATATAAGAAGAGTTAAAGGGATGTTTTGAGAATGGGAATTGAGAACCATATTGGAATATTTAATAAAACTACCAACATTTATTGAGCATTTACCTCATGCTGGCCATTATTCTAAGTGGTTATTGACTCAAATGCCAAGTAGTTGAACTGTGCTGGTTTAATATATGTATATTTGAAGTCTCACAACAGCCTGTACAGAAGGCAAGTTAGGTCGTATGATCCTTAGAACCTCATCCGTTACTCAGAGAGTTCCAGTAATACCCTCAACTGTCTCACACAACATGGCCCAATCAGGATTCAAACCCAGACTATTTATTCTAAGTCCAAATATTTCCCCACACACTACACCTTCCTTCTACCAAGAAGCTTGTACATTTTCCTTAAACTAATTTCTGCTCTTTCTTCAGTTTCAGAGGAATGGTTTGGCAAAAGGTTAGTCTGATCAGAAGCTCAGCTGCCGGTTCTAGGAGGGCCTACAGCTTCACCCACACTCTTAAGAGTTTTCCTGTGGACTGAGAGTGGAGAAGTTGTCTCTAGTTCAAAGATAGTAAAAATCAGCATGCTGTGGTGGAAAGATCATTAATTTTGGATCCAAGCATTTTGTTATACTACTTCTACTTCTGTTACTTTGCAAATGTGGGCAAGAAAATTAAACAGATTCTATGAGGTTCTATCTTTCTTGCAAATCCTGTTCATGGTGTGAATGGATTTATAAAGAGCATTACTGACTCTGGACTTCTCCCTCTCTTCTTAACAGGGAACCAAACAATGACTTTTCAAATATCCATCCTATCCACTTCCTTCATGGATAGGAAAAAGAAAGTAGAAGGAGAAGAACTTTTGTAACTTAAGCTTTTCTTTCTCCTCTTTCTTCTTCCAACCAATTATAATATTATGACCTGAAATATATCCATAAGGCTCAATATGAGACACCCCAATTAGCATCTGGGAAAAGAAGAAAAAGTACACTAGGGTAGCTGGGGAGGGATGAGGATAGAGTCCCCATGCAGGTATCAGGTTTTCATTGGAGTTTGCAAAGATTTTCATATCTTATACCCAAAATATTCTATGATATTGCTCAGGTAGGATGAATAAGAAAGAAAAAGAAAAAGGCAAATAGTAATGAGAGAAAGTGGATAACCCAGGTGCAGCTGTCTACCTGTTCTGATATGTTGTGTTAAGTAGAAAAATAATGGGAGAGAAAACTTAGAACCTTTCACTCAGAGTCTAGTCCCCTTCACACCATTAATGGAGAGGGTTAAAAATAGGGAAAGTTAACCCTAAACTGTATTGGAGTTTTCTGCTTTCAGCAAAAACCTATCTTAATAAATGTGCATGGTCAGTCCTGAGTTCTCAAATACTCATCCAAAAAACACAGAAGAAGGAAGCCTAAAAAAATGAAAGAAGTGAGGCATTAAAGAGAATGGAGGGTAAGAGACATAATCATTAGTTCACATTTGGCCAACCTATCTTGACTTTCTTTTAACTTGTACGATTCCTTCTTAACCAGAAGTGAGGGGGCACCATTGTTTAAGTAAACAGATTACTAAATTTGAAGTAGAATATGGAAACCAATGTGGGCTATAACGTACTGCTGCTGTCTTGGATGGAAACACACGTTGGGAGTGTTATTTGCTCAACTTGTTAAATGAAGAGAACAATTTGGGTGAAACATGTAGTAAGCTTCCTAGAAGAATATCAAATTTAGGGATTCCTGAAATAATATTTTTACTTTCTCATATCTGTAATATGCAGATGGACAGGTTGCTGTACCATGGATTATAAAGTCCAGTGTGTTACATTTTATTTATCTTTATGGGCTCTTTTATATTTTTAAACAATTTTTTACATGATATGAGTTAGATATTTTAGAGCTGGTCCTGAGAGTTGAAGTACATTTATTTGCTCAAGGCACATGGCAACTAGACCAATAAAACCCAGAACTCAAGTATGTCGGCTCTAAATCTTTATTGTTCTTTTACATCTTTTTAAAAGTTCATCAAGCTGTGGGCATTAAGGTTGGTTTCCCTCTCCTGCTGTTGGAGCAGGAGACTTATTTCTTAGTACCTTCTGTGTGTCAGGCATTTGGTTGGCTATTTAACATATTCTACTCGATCTCATGCCCATTCTATCACTATTCTATTTTCTAATATTACTGAAATTCCCAGAACTAGTTAGGTATTTTCCTGACCCTTTGATCCTGGAGGACAGAGAATAAAATTTAAAAGGAGCAAAGGAAGAATTTCACATAGCTAAGTGGTATTTTCTACCCTTTTCCAAGTCCTCCCGCCTCCAATCTCTAGATCTGGCTGCAGATGACTCACTAACTCCATATGCATCCAGGGCCTTTGGGATCTGCTTGCTCTTTCACCCATAGTATTCTCTACCTTAACATTTTCCCACCATTCTCTACCATGAGGTTATCTCTTCTCCCTACTATTGTCCTGAATTGTATTTATTAGGTAGGCTATTTATAATAAAGTATCTTATGATATTCAATTCAACAATAAGACCATTGTTTCAGGTATTAGAATTGGATCAGCTATTGGGCTCTATGGGTAGACATAGAGGGCCCTCCGCTTACAGTCTTAGTATGGCCAGAAAGGGAGGTGAGCATCAAGTCATTGAATAGAGCAGTGGACTAGATTCTAGTCTTAACATTATCACTTTCTGTAGGTGTGAACATCAATATGTTGCCTATCCAAGCCTCAGTTTCTTTATGTGTAAAGTGGAATTGATAATGCCTGCCCTTCTAACTTATGAGGCTTTAACGTAATAGTGGATGCACTTTTAAACTTCAAATTGCTGTACCAAAGAAAGGTGTCATTATTATCTTTCCTCTGTAAAACTGTAGAAGAATCCCAAGATCATCTTTTCCTGTGACTGTTGCAGCTACTAGGAGTCCTGCGGAGATGAGTTCTTGTAGAATAATGCATCCATCATATCATGCTAGCAGTGTAATGTGACCGAGGCTACAGCTACTGGTGTGAGAATTTGGCAAGTTAGACAAAAGGTGAAATGAGTCCAGGATTTGATCTGAGGTTATATTTACCTTCTTTACATTCTTCTTTCTTTCTCATTAAATAGCTCATAAATATCTTTAGCACAAAAAGCAATGTGGGCAAAATGATAAAGTTTGAAATAGCAAAAAGGCAACCCTAATTCAAAAATGAGAAGAGAAATTAGCTTTGGGTAATTTCCTTATCTTTTGCTAGAAAAAAAAAATTAGAGAAATAGACTGATGATTGTAGTGTCACTGAATTTAATTATTTTCAGAATTAGCTGAATAAGAGGCAATATACTTGTCAAGTAGTAATTTCTCTTTCATAACAGTTTACTGTTGGATGATATAATAGATTGTATGTGTTTAAGAATTTTTTAAGATACTATACTGGATGCCTTAGGTTTTCTGGATGTATATTCTCACATTCTTACATCAAGTTTATGTATACTTATTTTGATCTAGGTCAGTTGTCCATAGATGGCAAGAGGGGAATGAATATACTGCAGACTGACTTTATGTAGTCCTACCTCTGTTGCTATCTTGTGAAAATTTTCTGTACACACAAACCTTTATTTAAAGACAAAATGAATTTTTAAAAGCAAAATGATTGTACATGTTCGTTTGCCCAGGACAGTATCTGTTTATATTATATCTGTTATATCATGCTATTGTTATGGATAGTACCGCTTTCTCTCAATTTTGAGTTTCAGTCTGGATGATAAATTATATTATTTTCCTCTTATAAATTTTGCTTTCCCTAATACAAATTATTCATTTAAAACTTCAGAAAATCAAGCAATTAGCAGTCATGAAATATATCTTACCAATAAGTCATGCAAGGAAGTTGTTGACATACACTCTTGAAACTTATTGTTTGGTAAATGGAAACTCTTGCTGAGAAGGTGTTATCTTTAATGGAGCCTCAGTGGAATGTTACCATTTATGGCAAAGTTGAATTTAAAATTTCACAACATCTTTCAAATAACAGTAGCTATGAATTACATCTGCATACAGGACTCTTTTTTATGAAAATTCCCCTTTGGGGCTTGCAAAGGAGCAGCCTGCGGTTTAAAGAAGACATTTAAATCGATTTTAGAATGTAGTTATTTTGATATTTCTCTGAAGTTTAGATAGCAAAATAAGGTAATGTTATAGTAAGTAATTTCATGCAATTCAAAAGTAATTCATGTGCTTAATTAGATATTAGCTCTTTTAAAGAGTCATGAGCCAAACAGATATTTTTATATAATATAAAATACCCTGTTAATGATTTACATAATATTTAGTATGTATATTTTATTCCCCATCATTATACCAGGTAATTATTGTCTAAAAGATGCCATTATATTTACATAGAGAGGATATGTGAATTAAAAACCAATTAAGGTATCTGTACTGTCATACAAATGTCTTACACAGTTTCGCTTCTCAAAATGGACTTTCATGAATGATATGCATGTTCACAAAGGGGGACTAGTATAGTATTAGTTATTGATGGTGTTTTCTGGCTATATTTGCTAGACTTTATGTAGTCTATTTAATTAGCTCCCAACTTACATTTCCGTGTTTCAAGCATTGTTGATCGATATTTGAGAAGCATTCTTAATTTCAAGAATACCAAGTTATTTTAAAGGTGTAACTAATCAGTGCACAAGTGTCATGTGCCCCATTATTATTCTGGCCATTTAAACATAGCTCTTAACAAAAGCATTGAGAAAGCTCTTTATTCACACGGCTAGCTGTTTCGTTTTAAGTCTATGAGGTTTACATTTTGGAAAAACTAGGCAGATGGTATCTGAAATACCTAAGGAATATGTACATCGGTGTATCAAGTTTCTTTAAATATAGGGTAGTGTGTATATATCCACATTCAGAAGTTTTATCCAGGTCAGAAAGATTACTTAGTGTATTAGTAGAAATAGATGAAAACAAAAGTAGAGTAACCAAATGGCTTTTCCTTTTATATTTCACACAGCTTAGCAGATTTATCTTCCTTAGCTGTCTCTGTCTTGTAATATATTAGAGCTTAAGTCTTCTTACCTAACCCTTCTTTCTGGGGAAAAATGGATATATTTTACATCCTAGTATCTGAAATAAAGGGATATTGAAATGAGCTGGCTCATTTATTTTGGATATTAAAATTTTGGTAAGAGTAAAAATTGTACAGAGATTCTTTGATATTCTTCATGATCATCATGAAAAATGTCATAAGGGTATAATTTTGAAAAATAAAATATAGTAGAGTGTTCTTATAATTAGGGTGGATATTTCAATTTACAGACGTCTATGTACCCTAGGCCAGATCTAGCCACCTAATACATAACAGCCTGGGAAAAAAGATACTGTCCTCTGCGTATTGTTCCAGACACATTCGTTGGAAAGGGATAGCATGATATTTGGAGCCCCAAAGGCCTAAGTGGTAATAGTCACTACTGAGTATAACTGTTATTGATAATTAGTCACCTGGCTATCTAGTATTGGCCTTCCATAAAGGCACTATTGTTTAAGGTTCTTAGAGGGCCACATACAATAATAATAATAATAGTAATAATAATAATAACAATAAAAAGAAAACAAAACACAGCAAAAACATAGCCCCAGGCCCTAAGGAGCAGATATACTTTGGAAAAAGACTAACTATTTAGTAATATAAAATAGTGCAAAATAAATGAGTGATAGTTATAAGAGCTGGAGGACTTCATAGAGCTCTCTCTTGCCCTTCTCTAATTTCATTTCTTTCTGATTTGCCTTCTAATTTCCTATATCTCCGTATTCGGTCTTCTCTTGACTCTCAAATGTTGGCCTTCATTTCAGTCTACTGTCCATGTTATACTCCTCCAATTTTATGTGTGGTATCTGGTTAGTCTCAAGCATACTCTTGGGTTTAGTCATACTTACATGTTAATGATTCCCAAGTCTGTAGTATTGCATTAGAATTTTCTACCAAATTCTGGATTTATGTACTTAACCACCTGCTAAATAACTCTACCTAGATGTCTCATAGGCAATTCAAACTGATTGTGACCCATCATAAATTTCTTGACTTTCTGCCTAAATGTAATGCTTTTTCTGTAACCCCTGTGTTTGTGGGTAGCATCACCACTGCAACTTTTTATTCAGTCTAATGTCAAATCCTACAACTTTTGTCTTCTTAGAATATTTTGCATTTCTCTTTTTTTTTTTCCAGTTCCATTGCCTTTACCTTAGTGTAGACTGTCATCACTACTCACCCAGATGATGGCAGTAACATCCTAATTCATTTTCCTGCCACCAGTCAGACCTCTTCCTATTAGATCTTCACAATGATGTCAGAGGAATCTTTCTAAAATGCATCTGAACATGTTCCTTCAGTAAAACCTCTTTGCTTTCAGAGTAAAGTTTAAACTTCATAATATGTACTCTGCTTACTATATCCTTTCATTGGTCCATGCACACCTTCCTGACACAACTTTACTGAACTAGTTCTTAAGGTATCATTTCTGCTTCACAACTTGGTGACGCTACTTATGCTTTTCTCTCTGTCAGGAATTTCCTTCTTAATCTATCTAATTTTTACATAGCCTTTCAGATTAGCTCAAGCGACAGCTGGTACATCATCCCAGACTTCCCAGATTAATTTTAATATTTGTCCTCTGTACACATCTTTTCCATAACTGTTTCACGTGACAGTCTCACCTCAGTACAGCATAAGCCCCTGAGATCAGGGTCATTCTTATTTATGTCCCTCATTCCCTCATATAAGCATAGGCCTGGCATGTAATAGGTACTAGAATTTTTTAAACTGTATGTATGAATGAATGAATAGATTCAGAGGATGTGGATTGGAGGAGTCACCTAAGGCTACTGGATGGATTAATAAAGTATGAGTAGGTGGATGGAGTGGGAAAGTTATTCTAGCCATGGGAATTCTGTTAACGAATTCTGAAAGCAAAGAATGAGCTGAGTGGTTTTGGCTATTGAGAGAACCTAGTTGGCCAGAATTTATGAGGAGAATACACCAGATATTGGATATCACAAGGTTAAATTGAAATGTAATTTTAGGATGGTCTGCTTTACTGTTAGTTTATCATTCGTGGCTTTTTGAAGGACAGCATTCTTAGAGTGTTTGAATGTCATTGTGGGAGGATGTAAATAATACACTTTAAAATGTAACCTTCTAGACAGACATGCTTAATAGAAACATTTCCTTTGAATTACAACATCACTAACTTTAGTAACAGTTTAAAGCATAATGTATGTTCTCTGATTTAATATTTAGAATTAGTTCAGATGCATATGACCATAAAGTATTGTATTGATTATGTTTTTAATTAAAAAATGCCCCTCAGTTAAGTCATCTTCTAAACTGGAACTCCTTGAAAGCATGTATCTCCTCTATAATTATCTTTGTATTTCCATTGCCTCACGCATACTAGGACCTCAGTAAGGGCTCACTGAACTGAATCACAGTCTGCATGCTTGGGACACAAAAGCACTGGCTTTTGACAACACAGCTGTACTTACTTGAAATATGGATGGGAACTTAGAGACCATCTAATCCGGTGCTGGCAAATATTGCACAGGCTATTTCCTGTATCTAGAGCAGCATCCCTGATAAATCTTGGATGCCTCAGAACCTTTCTGAATGTCCAGACCATCAACTTATGAGAATTGGCAATCAAGATGCAACATTTTAGCCACTGAAGATTTATTCCAACTCCACTTTAAAGGAGAGAAAACTGAGGCCAAGAGACTCTTTTAGATTTTCATTATTAATTCGTGAGAAAGCTGAATATAAGACTTTTGGTCCTTTTCTCCTGGTACAATGTTTTTTTTTGTTGTTGTTGTTTTTCCTACTGTCATACTCTCTCCATATTGGTTTCCTTTTAACTACCATCAAATTCAAACAATTAGTTTTTTTCAATTTTAGTTTGATTTACCTGCTCTATAAGATTACATCCTGTTACAGAAAACTCCAAGAGAACTCCTAATTACTTTGTTGATTTTGAATTTGGTTATAGTGAGTATTATTCAGAAAAAGAGGATCATTGCCAGAAACCAGGAAATATTTTATTTAAAGATCCCCTTTGCAATGGTATTTGTTACAATTATATTTACGCTGTATCAATACTTCTTAATTGTGATCATTTTATTTTTAATTTTTAATACTTTCCTGATAGAGCATTTTCAATATGTAGTAATTTATTTATGATTCCAAATAGCTTTCCTACTATGCTTTTGAATTAAAACATATTAAAATCATGTTTTGTTTTTTCTCTTAGAAAAGCCAGTTGGTTTTTATGCACTGTGAAGAGAAAAGCTTTCTTTGGTTTTTCCTCATTTGGAGCTTTGGCTTCAGCTAGACTGTTGGTCAATGACTTAGTGGGATGGGAAGGGAATGCAACTCACATATACATCCATGAACACTCACATCTCACCCATGCATCTGTTCGTATAAATTCTCATATCTACACTCCTGAAAACTTAAAACTTTAAACGTCCTTTCTATAAAATCTTTTTTAAGGAAGTTAATTTTATTTCATTTACAGAATTTGCATGATCTAGATATGCCTCATGTTACTTTTTGTATTCATAGCCCTTTCTATAAATTTTGCCCAAGTGGCCATTCTGGAAGAAGCCCTACACTCATATGATTCTACCATGTCCATGGGTTTTTGGACTAAAGATGGACACTTGACCCAAATCCAGATGATTCATTGACTGGCTAAGAACTAATGAGATTTTTTTTCAGATCGAAAATAAATAATCAGAGGGTTAAGAAAAATGAATGATACCCATTCATATTTTTTTCTTGGAACAAAAAATGGATTGAGCATTTATGATATGTCAGGCATTGAGCTAGAATTAATGGAATTATCTATCCCCTGCCCTTTGTAGGAGGTGGTACATTTTATTTAAGTAAAATTAAAATTAAATGTAAATTTAAAATCTATGATAAATATAGCATAGAACGAAATATAATACTTTGATAAGATAACATAAATTAGGAATTTTGATTAAGATCAGGCTGGCCAAGAATGGCCTTCTGTGAATGACAGTGAGGACTGAGCTAAGATCTGAAGATGAGTAGGAGTTCATTTGGCAAATAGGAAGTGAAGGACCTTGTAGGCAGAAAGAACAGAGAGTCTCTGGTGGGAGAGGGATTGGTGATTCTGAAGAAGTGGAAGGAAGCTTGTGTTGTGGAAGAAGGGAAAGTCAAGAAAAATCCAATAAGGGTGTGGTTTGAGAAAAATTTGGAAAGGTTGGCAGAAGCCTGACAATGCAGGGTTTCCAAGTCACAGTATAAAGTTTTATCTTTACCTGAAGAATCAAAATGTTTTGAAGAGATATATGCTGTAATCCTATTTGTATTTTATAAAGGTCATTCTGGCTACAGTATCAAGAACTGATTGGATGAAGGCCCACAGCATGTAAGTGTATAGAACACCTAGGAGGCTATTACAGGAGTCCAGGTGAGAGATGTTAGAAGCAAGGACTTTGGTAGTGATGGCAAATGTTAAAATTTGAGAGAGGTTTGGGAAGCAAAAGCCATCTTTTTTTAATAGATTAAATATGAATTGGCTTCTCACTGGTGGCACCAGGTTTTGGGAGTACCTGGAGGGGTAAGAGGGAGATCTTAAGTTTAGTTTTGGCCATTTGGCTTTTGCAGGCTATAGGTCAGGAACTCAGAAGAGAGGATGGGTTGGAAATGTAAATTTATGAGTCATCTATACACTGGTGACAGTGAAGCTGCGACCAAGGATGAATGACTAGTCTAAGAATGAGCCTTAAGGAAACTTCGCTTTTAAAAGCTGAGAGGACAGTGACTTTGCAAGAAAAAGATAGGATAAATCCAAGAGACCAAATAAAAAGGAAGAGAGTATTTCATCTCACTAAAATAAAAAATACTGGAAACATCAAATGTTGGTGAAGGTAATAAGCAACTAAGATAGAATTCCTATGCATTGTCTGTGGGAGCGTAGTATGGTACAACCATTTTAGAGCATTGTTTGGCAATTTCTAAAAAAAAGTTGAATATTTATCTATATTATGACATGGCAACTCCATATGTAGATATTTATAGAAGAAAAATGAAACATGTATTTACAAAAACTCTTTTGCAAGAATGTTAATAGCAGCCTTCTTTGTAATAGAACTAAACTAAATATAGCTCAGAAGTTGATCAGCAGAAGAATGAACTTAAAAACTGTGGTATATTCATTCAGTATAAAACTATCCACAGTAAAACTATCATGCTGATAAATGAACAATATAGGTGAATCTCAAAATTATTATGCTGAATAAAAAAAGCCAGGCACAAAATGGTGCAGACCCTGTGATTCTATTTAGATGAAGCTCTAAAATAGGCAGAGCTAATCTATGGTGTTAGAAATCAGGTCAGTGTTCTCTTGGATAGGAGCACAGGTAATGGGTTAACAGAAAAGGGATAAGAGGCAATTTTCTGGAGGGCTAGAAATAGTTTATATTTTGCTAGGGATATATATTATATATGTTATGCATTTGTCAAAATTGATCAAGTATTGCATTTAAGATCTCTGTTCTGCATTTCACCATATATAAATTACATCCGAATTAATAAAAAAAGTCATTCTGCTGAGACATCAAATGAGCATTCATAAATTGCTGTTAGATTCAGTAACAAGGGGATCACTGCCGACTTCAGAAAAGCTTTGTCTGTGAAGTGATGAGACCACAACTACATTGGAATAACTAGAGTGAGAGGAAGATGATTAAATGTACATACTTAATATGGGAAAATCTTTCAAGAAGTTTGGGAAGATAGATATGAGAAGATACCTGGAGGGAAATAAGAGATAGGTCCAATGTGGACCTCTTTTAAGTGGAATTTAAGTAGAATACATTTAAGAATGTTTAAAAGTTGATGGAAAGAATACAGTGAACAAGATGGTTTGAATAAAAGAGAAAGGGTCTGAGTTCGTGATTGGAAAGATGAGAGACCAAATATCTGATGGTGTATATTTTTTCTGTGAAGTAGGAATTGAGTCATCTGAGAGTGATAGGAGTTGGAGATTTGAGGATGAGGAAGAAAGTTTGAAGTAGTTGAGGTGGAAAGCGAGAGTGTGGATATACCAGAGACAGATGATTACTGACATACAGAGGAAGCCACACTGGGCCATGTGCAAGATGAGTCAACAGAGAGGGAGAGACTCATGGAGACATGCAGATAAGAGAGACCAGTTGGCCCCTGAGACACCAAGAGAAGAATCTTTGACTCTGACCTCGTGGGCTGAGTCCTTGTGAGGCCTGGTTGACCACTTTGCTGTGTAACCTTGATCTGAGCTAGGTTAAGTAGGTTTCTTTTCTTTCAACCAATAGAGACTCTGATTAGGACTTTGTAGTTGTTCTTTTCCCAAGCATTACGTAGATATTCTCAAGTCTGCATCTGGAGTTTTTATGTTCAGAAAAAGAAAATATTTTTAATTCAGTGATGAGTACATATATTTTTATGTATACGTATGCATGTGTGTGTTTGTGTGTGTGTGTACATACACACAAATATATATGAAATCTCCGTAACTGAGCACCCTGTTATCAAGGTAAATTGCCCTTCTCCTTTTCCACATACATCTTTTCAGTTCATGTTTTTGTCCTCTGTACCAGAATGCCCCTTTTAATTTTAAGTTGCAAGCATTTGAGGCTACAGAATAAAGAGTGACATGATTTGCTTCAGATCCTTTACCATGAAGGACAGTTTGGGACACACAATGTGATAGGAAAAGCTCTGACTACTCTAGTTTGACTTGTTTCCCATCCTCATGGCTGGACAGTAATTTAGATTTGTTGTAGGTCAAGTTTCCCAGAAGCAGACTCTGGGATAGAGATTATTGTGCAAGAGGTTTTTAGAGAGTGTTTTCAGGATTTTAACATCTGTATGGGAAGGGAAACAGAGAGGTTGGAAAGTGGGAGAAGTTGGGCTGCAGTGTAGGTACGGTAAGGCCTCGCTCAGCCCCTTGGGGGCTGTGACAGTAGCTATAATGCTTTTTCATTGAATAGTCACTAGATTCATGCTGCCCTGGGGAATGGGACCTGGCCTTGAGAGAGATGGCTCTCTTCAGCAGAGTGCAATTTCAAAGGGAGGGTTGATAGCTAAAAGCGTACCCAACATGTGGAGAAATAAGTTCCCCAGGCTTGAAAAGGGCATCTTGACAGCTTAGCACAGCATCCACTTAATAATTTTTGCTGAAAATCAAAATAAGAAATTCAGAAAAGTTAAATATTTCTTAACTGCTTACAAATTAAAGGAAGTCACAGGTAAAATATGAAGCCAATAGGTTGAAGATAAACTTAAGATTTATGAACAAAACTGAACACTTCAATCAATTTTTAAGAGTTCAGATTATAGGCTCCTTTGGGGATTGAAAATATCACCCAAATTCTAAATTATAAAAATATCTGTAGAATACTTGTAAATGCCTGTGAGGAAATGAGTTAAGATCTGTGGAGGGTAGTGATTTAACTTGGAAACTGATTTATCTGTTGTTGTTTATTTTCCTACATTTAGTCGGAAAGGTATGCTTGCATGAAAGCTTTAGCTCTATAAGATTTCTTTCTACCAATTTTTTTTTTTTTTGTAAATAAGACAATCTACTGGAAATTTCAAATAGAATTGAAGATATGCAATAATGAGATTTTAATTCAATGACTTATTTTTTGAAAATCTCCTCCTCTCATTTAGGCCATTGTTCCCAACACAATCCTTACATCTTCTCCTTGTTATATTGGAAAATAGAGCTGTAAATTATAAATGTATTCAGTTCTCAGCCTAAATATATGTTACAGTAAAAGTATTTATTTGTGAGAAAAATTGACACAATCAACTTTCAAATCTTTGTGGGCTTACTATAATAAAACTTTATTTCCTACTTACACAGTTCCATGTGGGTTAGATGGCCCTCTTCTATACAGAAGTCATGATCTCTGTAACACGTGGCCATAGCCAGAGAAGAGAGGAGAGGAGGATGTAGAGTTAACATACATCACTGCTGCTCATGAGCCATTGGCCAGGGCCAGGCAACTACAAGAGAGGATGGGAAATGGAGGAGAGCACACAAGATATTTCGTGAGAGATTTGGAATAATTGAAAAATAAATATTTTATTAATTAAGATACTTGTTTTCAAAAAGAAGCTAGTTTACTTTCTTTGACATAAAAATAATTAACTTATTGAAGATAGAAACCAATATTTGAACTTGTGGAATTTGAGTCAAAAGGGGCTTTAGCATTCAGATCAGTTGTTTCTTCACTGTGTCCGATGGAGTTGTCCCAGAGTGTTGGTGAGTAATGTTGACCAAACGAGGAGAAGACATGGGTCTGGACATCTAGATTCTATACTGCTGCCTCATTTCCAGCTCACTGCCTTCGTCTGTTTTATATTCTGTGATTTGGGGATCTTACTGGGAGGAAAAAAAGAGTTCTGCAGCAAAGGAAATATCTGAAAACTACTCATCTATTCCAGTACCCTTCTTTTATAACTATGGAGGTTTATTCATCCATTTAACCAATATTTTTGAGCACCTGCTATTAGCAAGCCCTGATTTAGTTTGTGGAAACAGAGTTCCTGTCCTCCTAAAGCCTATATTCTTGTGTGTCCCAGAGAGCTCCAGTGACTTCCCAGTATCAGAATAAGGTCTAGAACCCATTTCTCTGACTCTCAGTCCTTCTTAAAATGACAAAATTGTCAACTGAGAATATTCTGAAGACATCTAGAAAGTGACTGTCCAGGAAGTGTCTACACTTCTTATAGAGAATAGCTTCTATCTTGGAGAAAGAACACAAATCTCCTTGAAGTTATTTAAGTCCAAAATATAGGCATTGTTTGGACTTTCCTTCCTTCTCTCATCTAACATCGAACTGGCCAACAAATTCTCCCTTCAGAGTACAGTGTGTTTCCTTTATGACAAAGTACTATCATCAACAACTAACATTTGCACCTGTACCCAAAAATGTTTATATGCACACTCCTTATTTATTCTTATTATGTCTCTATGAAGTCAGTAAGATAATTATTACTACTATCCCCACTTTATATAAAAGAAAATAGAGAAAAAATTACTTAGGTCAAGATTACACAGCAGAAGTAGTAAATGTTCTGTGGAACTGGGAAGTAAAGTTATTACATTATTACAACCAGATACTAAAATGCAAGTAATAAACAAGAATTTCTCTAATGAACACTCTTATCACTAGGAGTAGTAATAATTATTATGAGATGCTAGGAAGGGGTGCCTGGTTGTGTGGATTTCACAATCAAAGAGGCTTGGGTTTAAATCTGGGGCTCTACTTCCTGCTGTGTAATATTGATTAAGTCATTTACCCGTCCAGTTGTCTCATCTGTGAAATAGGAGTGGGTGGGAGGAATAGATGAGATAGTGACGGTTATATAATGCACTTGGCACAGCTCTTCATACACGGGCAGCATTAACAACTCTTGGCTATAATAACTGTTGTCTTATAATGGTATGAATTCGAGTAGTACTATACACCCAGTGTTCTCATCTTTTTGAGTATAAAGACAGGTGCAACTACACTGTGTGAACACTGTTCCAGCTCAAAAGTACAGTACTTGCTGTGTTGATACTGTATAAGGGAATTTTAAATCACAATTGAAGCTTTGGTTCTGACATTGTGCAAAGCTAGAATACTCCTATTCATCGTAGTGATTTTAGCACAATGCAGTTACCTGAGCTTTAGAAACACACAGAAGAAGTAGGGTGCTTTTTTTTCTGTCAAACTAGGGTAATATCCCTTATTTTAGCAGCACTTTGGAATAGATTTACCTCCCATTATGCTTACAGATTTAATTCTTCATGTTTGTTTTTTACTAAGGAAAAAATTCGACTCACCTATTTAATTTATAATCTCCAAGGAATGCATAAGGATTTACATACATAATTCACATGGCCTGTATTCAGTGAAAAAGAAGACCCTATCTTGAGTTTTAGCATGGAAGAATACCTCCAACTGGAAACAGTTTTCTTGTATAAGAAAGCCTTATTTAAAAAATGAACAGATTTCCGCATTGAATTAATGACATTCCTGAGTAAATACTCTTAGTAAATGCTGGATAAAATGTAAAAAATGATCTTCAAAAATATTTTTTAAATATAAGGCTAGTGTGAACTTACACTGGTGAATAGTTGACATAATGCTGATATTTTCATACAAAATTAGGGGTGATGAGGATAATTTTTCAATATTTTGAAAAGACACGTACATCACAGCTCTGCACCTTTGCTGAAATTAAGTTGTGATGAAAATACTCAAGAAATAAAGGTATAATAAAAGCATCTAACCATCACTACCAAGCTCTATCCCATAGCATGTATGCCTCCATTACATCATATATATTAAAATACCTACTTTTAACTCATTGGAAAATAAAATGTACATAAGAAATGCCTGTGTTTTGTAAGTGAAACTCAGGTAATTTGGATATATATTCCATGATATTTAATGCAAATATTCTAAAAGATAAACTTCCATTTAGAATTTTCTTTATTCTTAATCTAGCAATGACTTAGAAGGATCAGTGTAACCCTGAAAATTAGTCCTTAATTTTGTTTCCTTCAAGTTTGAAATGAGGCTGATGTATTTACCTTGATCATAGCAGACATGGCTAAACCTTTCCCACCACATGCTTAGTAAGAGGGCTTGGTGATCTGAAAGGTGAGCAGTTACATTCCTTTTGGACTCGGTACAAATGAGACTGGTATTCTTTTACCCCACCCCCAAAGAGAGCAGTTTTTGTCTTTTAGTTTCTCTTTTTCTTTAGAGAAGCAATAATGGAAATTTGGGCAGAAATTTAGGCACTATATCTTCTTTCTTCTCTTCTTTGCTGTTACTCCTCCTCATTACAGGAGACAGAAATATGAGAGCCTAAGTGGGGAATTTTCCCGGAAGAGAGAGATAAAGAATCCATTCCCTTAGAATATCAGTCATTTCTGGAGTGGAATGATTTTTCTCATTGAATCCTTGGGCTCTCCTCTGCTGGGTAAATCTGACTCTTTGTACCATTCTCTCAGAGCTGCTGGAAGGGAGACCTTCTGGCGGAGAGGACCTGGCCGGACAGGAGGGGACACTGCTTCCTGGGATCTTCCTGTATTTGACCTCTCCTAGGAGATTTAGCCTCTCCAGTGAAGTCAGCATCTTTAACCATAGAGGTGTCTGCATAGGGTGTTTGGTTTACTTCTAGGCTCTGAGGAGTTACAGACAAAACAGAAACTGTGTATGAGGCAGAACAGTACATTTAGAAAGGAAGAGGATCCTGTGCTGGCTGCACAGTCATTGGTAAAGTTTGAGCACCCTCTATTATTTTCCCTTCAGCATCATGTTACAGTATGTTTTGTTCAAGCCTAACTGAGCCTTTTCATTGGTAATTAACATTTTTACAGTGTTTTTCTTACCACCATATATTTTTATTCAGAAAATTAAGACCCAGAGACAAAAGCAATGAGTAAACTGTTTGTTTTGCTAAGAGTACATATTTAAACCCATACGAGATAATTAGAGGGTAAAATGAGAAAGTTAAAAATCACTTAATCTTAACTTACTTGATTTCCCCACATATCAATATTTTGATTTTATTGTCTGCGGTTTATTTCACACTTACATTTTTGAAAATATTTCTGGAATTGTCTTTTACAAACATTAAGTGATAGATATATCCGCTGAGTGAGTTTAGTGGCATACCTTTCATGACATGTATTTTGACATACATGAAAAATTTGTGAGATCTGCAGGGTAAACTGACATCCCAATTACAAGTTAGCTCAGGAATTCCTGGATTCTAGTCTTGATTCCACTTTCTCTAATCTAACCCTCTAGGGTCTCTGAGTTTTCAAGAATGTTTCATTTATTTTAATTAATTAATTGCTTAATTAAAATCATGTTTTGATTCTCTTTTGCATCAGGAAATAGAGAGGTACACTGAAATTAACAACAATTAAGTGATTCTGTAAGTTATTGCCAAGCGTATTAAACTTTCAGGAAGCTCTGTTTTTTATGTACATGTCAGAGCTAGTTTTTAATTTATCTGAAGTGGTTTGTAATTATTGGTAATGCTGATAATAAATTTTATACTGTTTGCATCAGAAAAAAAAATTAGTATAGTCTCAGCCTGTGATTAAATGCAATTTGGACTATAAAATGTCCTTCCTGGCACTCCCCATATTGTAGATGTTATGTTTTCTGCCCTCTTCTCATAGAACACAAAAGCAGCCTGGAGAGGAGTCATTCCACATCTTTCTAACACTGATTATTTGCTGTAAACTGCATGGTCAGAGGATTTCAGCATGACTGTCTAGGTCTCTGTTTAGAGATTTAAACTGTAGCAGATGAGAGTTCATTTACACTTAGTAGTAGGGCTGTCTCGAAGGCTGCGAAAATCAGAGAGAAAGAGGCATTTCTCTGCACACACTATTTCCTTGATCAGGAGCAAATTAAAAATAACTGCCCATTTGGTAAGACTATCAGGTAAGCTGACAGCCCAGGGCTTAAGGGAAAATATGAACATTCCACGTTTTTAAAAGACATAATTTTAGAAGGATGGAGAAAAAAGTAAAACCAAAGTTGCAGTGTATTTGTGTGACTGTGGAAGCTTGAGAACACAATGAAATATTGTACATTTTTGGACTGGACATATTTTAGTCAATATGCTGGCTGTGAGATCCCTGAGCTGACAACAGGGTTTGGCACAGTCACTGGTGGCCAGTTGGTGCACAATGTCCAGTCATGAATACACACTGGGCCACATTATGCTTACCAAACTCTTGGAATACTTACTATAAATTTTTAACCAGCCATGAAGTTTCATATTCTGTATTGATAATTTGCAGTTATCAATGGTATGTAATTTTTCTATGCATTTAGAGTTTTTTAAAACAGATTTTTAAGAATATTTAGTCAAGGACTGATATTTATTAGGGCCATGTTAGCAAAATTGAACTAAATTCCTGCTCCTGCTACTCTGAATTATTGTCAAAATTTTATGACTTGAACTTATTTTTTCCTGCTTACTTTCTTGATCTTATCAAGGTACTTACTCCCTCTGCAACATTCTGTACCTTCGTGCTCCAGGATTGCTTTTAGAGATGCTTTATGTATGTTTTTGTGTGTTGTGTGGTACACACAATGTCATTTTGGGAATACTCTGTGCCTTAGGTAGACTGCCGACATATGGAACAAAGGAAGTTAGTCGGAGTTATTTCTAAGTGAATTTAGATATTCCAGGGAAGATGTGTAAAAGGTCCTCAGATTGCTTGAAAGTTTGCCCCAGGCCAAAGGTTAAATAAATATTGACTATCCTTTGAACTAGTGAACAGCAAAGAACTTGAGGAGAGCCAGCAGCTCCAAAAGATGAGCTGAGTCTGTCAGTCTGCCTTCAGGAGGAAGACTAGATTGGAACAGAATGCAAGGATATCAGGGTGAGAATTTTTCACTAAATCTCTGCGAGGCTGAAGATGATAGTGGAATCAAATCTACTTTGGTTATTAGGCTCTAAAGGCAGTGCAGTAGGTAAGGTGAAATTTGACTATTGAAATTACTTTTAAAAATTCTTTTGGAAGAAGCTGCACTGAAAGCAAACATATCATCTCTGTTACACCCCACACAGGCATCTTACTTCCTGTGATGGATGAGACAGCTCTATTGAGCACCATATTATGTAGTTGGCTTGTGTTTTATAGTCTATGTTGGATAAAAAACACGTGTTTCTGTGTCATTGACTTCATTGAATACCACAGTCTCACTCAATTAGAGAGGTCTTCTATAGATGAGAGCCACACAGGAACTGAGACTGCCCTTGGGTGGAAGAGTCACATGTCTCTCAGGTAAATGCTGATGGAGAGAATTGGAATAGCGAATGGAATTCTGCCTACGATTTAAACAGGTTTTTTTTATTTATCTCTCTGTCATATACGTATGGTTAAATTCTCATAAGTTAAGCACTTGTGTGATGCAAATTCACTATTTTTGTGGTCAACCAGCAATAGCAAAGGAAGAAGTTTCCCTGGTTTCTCAGACTCTGTTTCTTGGTGGATTTAGCACCAGAAATAAAAATATCCTCCGTTAAAGATTTCTCTCTCCTAGATGTATTACCGCTCCCAAAATAGGCTAGACTTGTTCTCAGAAAACCTCATTCACCATAGCTGTGAAACATGCAAAACTTTTGAAACCTTCGCTTCCTTAATACACATCAGTCTAAAGGTGGATGATTAAAGGGCACTTATTTGTCAAATGTTTGTTGGTGCTTACAAAGTGGAAGACACCATCTGGCTCCGGCACATGAGTATATAATGAGGGACATGGGTTGCAGGCCTTTATGTGGTTTCCATTTTGATTTGGCCTTACTGTTTCTCTTACATTTGATCTCTCTTAAATTTGAGCTTATTATATCTCCATTTAAGACCTTTGGGAGTAGACTTCTATCAATGGTACTTCTACTGAATGGAGGAAATTCTCCTCACCAGTGTCACCACTCTAGTACTTAGTTTTGAAAAGAGTTGCCTTGTGTTCTCGTAGTTTTGCTGCTCTCCCTCAGGTATAAGGTTTTTTATTAAATCCTTAAGTTCATATCCTGAAACTAGTCATTCAAGTCCAGAGGAGAGTTTGGTGTTAAGAATGGAAAAACTCTGAAGATGAAGAAGTAGGCTTAAATCTGGCACTCAACCTTGCCTTTTCTATAGTCTGTGAAGTTATATCTGAAGGGAATGTAAGAATGTGTTTCAAAGAGGCAGGGAGAGTTCTTCTGTTGCTTTAGGTAATGTATTTTTTCACTTAATTTTATTTCTGAAACATTTGGAAACAAAATTTCTGATACTCAAATTAATTCTTTAAGTATCATCATTCCTTCCTTCTCTAGGTTCTTTATTTCTTACACCAGTGTGTCTTTAATAAAGCAAGTATGAAATGCTGATATATAAAATATTGAAATAGAATTTAAATATTTTTTTATTGCTGTGGTTAATCATAATTTCTATTAAATTATAATAAATATGTTTGTTTATTTGTAGTGATTCTTATGTGTAATGACTCTTCTTTCATGTGCAAACATATTTAAAATGTCATAGCATTGTTCCCAGGGATGGTCTCATAATCTTCCCCAAACAATGAATGACTTGTTGCAATGACAGGGATCCTCTTTAGTGGTAAAGAAGGTGCTCATGAGGTCTTGAGGAAACATTTGGCAAATATTAGCCCGTAGAAATGAACACAAGCTTAAACATTCACTTTAATTGAACAAATATTTATTGAGTAAGTATTATGTGTCAGGTGCTGAATCATATTGCCCAACAGAAAAATCTATTAATAAAATAAATAGAATTTTAAAGGAGGAAAGTGTTTGCTGTCTCTTGTGAACCCAGTGGCATGGGAAAGAAGGATTTGATGTTTCAGTATTATTTTGCAAACAAAGACAGATACCTTTTTTACAAAATCCTAGGTAAAAATAAGTGTGAAAAATGGACTTCATGCAAGCTTCTTGAATTTCACACACTATCCTTTGTTCTGAAAACAATTGACTGGAATCAGATATGGTTTGAACTTTCTAAAGGAAATGGACTCAGACTCACTTTTTCTTTATTTAATCAAAAGTACTTTGTTCTGATTATTAAATTTATGTGCTAATGCCTTAACATAGCAATAGTTTCTAAACTCTATATTGTCTGTTTTATATTAAAAGACTTATTGTACATATATGAAACATATGAAATTTTTGTTATTTAATAAACCAGTAACATAATTTTGTATTGCAAAATACTTGTAAGCAAGGGTCTTATAATAAAATGTTCCTAGAAGATAGTTAGGTTTGGCTCATCAGTCAATAGGACAGATGGACAAATGGATGCTCATGGGAGGAGTTAGAAGGCTAGAAGGAGAGGTTAGTTGATAGACCATCAAGTATACTTTGACAAACACTGATTTTGAGACTATAATGCTGTTTTGGGGAAATCAGTTAAAAAAAATTGTAATCTTCTTAAATGTGCTTGAAGAATATTCCACATACCACTCACCCAAGTCTGTTTCTAGCTATACTGGGATTTTCATAATGTAACACCCTTAAATAGAGAACAGTTGCATCTAATCCTATTTAAAATGGTTGCTAAGGGACTATTCATAGGAGCTTAGAAATGACTCAAGCTCTCTCTTTAAGGAGTAAGGGAGAAAAATTAAAGAAAAATTTATAGACAAAATTTAGACATATGAGTTTTGTCATTTGATTTCTGGTATTTAGGATATAGAAATCATTTCCCAATCTGTGAAGTTCTGAGCCTTCCATTGAGCCATGAACCTTCTCCTGCCATGCTGGCTGGTCTCCCGCACTCTTGAGGACTCCCATGGGAAAATAGGTTTACACAGCTGAGTTTGGGGTAAGAGATAAACTTCCTTTCTCTACAACTTAGGTGTGGTAATGAGTGATAACTAGATTTTTGATCCATATCTCCATTAACCAACTTTGAAAGAGGAGGTAAGAGTAGTTACTGAATGTAAGGTGGGGAGTTAGACTAGCCAACCCACAATACTCAGTTATTTAATGTCTATTCTAGGACATATGGAGAGCTATGCCATGGTGCTCTGTGTTTACTGTTTCAGGATGAATGTGCAATATATATTTTTCCCTTCATATGTGAGAGTAATTTTTATATTACTTTGTGACTAGGAAAATTTGAATCACAGGTCTGCCACAGACCAGGTGGAATATGCTTCTGCTGTAAACATTGCATTTTATTTATTTTTTTCCAGTTGCAAATATTCAGGAGCTTTTAAGAGGGATCTCTTAATGCCAAACCAGACATTTCTTCTGACAAACAGAAAGTTAGAGATCACTTTGCCCACAAAACATTTAAGAGTGGATGCAGGGGCTTAAAAAAAAAAAAAATTGGCCAGAGATTTTTAGAGCCAGTGAAACATTTCTAATCTTAAGTAAAAAGGTTAGGGTGAATTACTTCTCAGCACTAAAGGTACTCACAGATACTGACGGTTACCAGAGGGGAGGGGAGTGGGCACATGAGCAAAAAAAAGTGAAGGGGATTAAGAAGTACAAACTTGCAGTTATAAAATAAGTAAGTCACAAGAATGTGATATACAGCATAGGGAATATAGCCAATGATGTTGTAATAACTTTGTTCGGTGACAAATGGTTACTTGACTTACAATGGTGATCACTTCGTAACGTATATAAATTTCAAATCACTGTGTTGTACACCTGAAACTAATATAATGTTGTATGTTAACTATACTTTAATAAAAAGGATAATCTGCTCATATATTTATTCTCAATAAAAGTTTATTGAGAACCTAAAAAAACTAAAGGTGGAACTAAGGTGAGATTAAATATGAAATAACAATAAAAGTATCAATTTATCCTTAAATATTTATATTTAAAGAGCTAAATAAATATGTTCATATATCATGTCCAGATAATATTTATTGACTATAAAATACAGACTTCTCGCTCTATAAAACCACCAAAATCAAGTGGAAAATTGTCACAGTCTCCATCTCATTTTCTTAAATACCTTTGAGATCTACCCAAGGCACCAGAATTCATTATTTGCTCTTTAGGGAGCAAACCTAACTCTTTAAGGAGAAATGGCCTCTGATTGCTAGCCTCTCAAATATAAATAAATAAAATATTAGGCAACATAAAGCATGCTACAAACTTAAATCCTCTTTTGCTGGATTTAGGTTGTATGAGGGTCAGGGTCATTCTACATTGATAACCTTCGTGCTTTCTGCAGCCCTCTCAAGAGTTCTTTAAATACAGTGGTCACTCATCAAATATTTGTTGTTCAAGTGAATTAAGTATATAAGCACTTATGCTACTTTGATGTAATTCTGTTTGAGAAGCTTAATTTTTATAATGATAATACTAATTGCCACCAGACAAAAATATTGCCAAATTATGCATACAAACCCAGGGCTTCCTATTCTTATATGTGTGTATTATTTGGTGTTTTCTTATCACTCTGAACCCCTATCCACCTACATATTGACAATATTTCTATTTACTGATATCCTGAGTAATGTTACATATGTACACATAATTTTTTCTCTTTCCAGGTCTTACATTTTATATTTCCCCAATCTTGCCATATATGCTTTTCATCTTTGCCTCATTCTTTCTCCAACTCTGGTTAGGCTGCTTCAGAAGATATCAGTATAGTGACATATGAGGTAATCCGCCTTTCTTTAAACATAATGTAAAATCTAAATGTAAAAGGCCAGCATTGTGGAATATGTTTGCTCTGTGTAGATGGTCCTAGCTATTTTATGGTTATCCACATGCCTTCTTTTCAAACACCTCTGTCTTGCTCAAGAATACCCACTATCCTTTACTCCACAGATGATTCTTCTTCCTCATATTAGAACAATGTGTAGATACTGAGAATGTCAGAGCTTGGACAAGTCACTTAACCTCTCTGTGCCTCAGTTTCCTCTTCTCACAAGGTTGTTTGGAGGATTAAATGAGTTAACATTTACGAAACACTTAAAACAGTGCCAAGCACATAGTAAACATTATCAGATTATTGGATAAGTGAAAATGGATGCGAAGGAAAATTAATGGTGAAAAAACAGTGGTATTTGGGAAGTGGAGTTGGAATTCTTCATTTCTAATGCAAAAGATTTTGAAGTTTTTTGGGTTAGTGCTTAGAGAAGGTGGAACGAGCACCAAGGAGAGCTTTTTAACCTGATAGGTCAAGTCATTTCCAGTAAAAGCCAACTAAAGTAACTAGCATTCATAAACATTGTTTTATGGGTTAGTGTGTTCAAGGGAGAGTTTATAAACCGTATCTAAGGATACAGAGGAATTTTTAATAGATTCCTTAGTTGAGCCCATTATCCAACTGAGCAATACTGAATTTTACTTTCCCATATTCCTTTTAAAAATTCACTGTCTGCTCTTCTTCCTGTGGTTAATAAGTCACCTGAACCAATTAGTATTTGTTTTTCTGAGAATTCATTCTGTCTTTGAGTAATTCTAACTGATTTTTAAATTAACCTTATAAAATTATTATTGTTCTAGATTTCTGAGTATATTAATAATTCACTAATCTGGAAGTCCTTCATTTCTAGCACAATGAGGAACCATGAATACATTTTAAAAAACTTCTTGAGAATCCAAAAAGACTGTCACTCAGCAAATTGTTATCTCAAGAACTTTATTCCCAGGCAAACCCTTCATGGTTTCACACTGAGCTTGTTTATTCTAACATGTTTAGGTTTTGATTTAATTAATTTAGTTAATTAGTTACTTATTGCCAGTTAGGAGGGGAAAGGGAACAACCAGAGGCAAACACATTCATTTATGGACCCACTCAGTACTTATTTACCAGTGTCTACTGTTTAGGGGACGTTACAATGCGATGACAACCAAAGTTTTTCCCTTCATGAAGCTTACATTTTATTGGAGCAAATACATAATATGGTGGAGTCGGAGGCATTTATATGCTGGTGGTTGAGTGAAGACTTATCATTGTGGCATTTGACCATGTCACATTTTAAACATCTTTGTACTTTAATTTCTCTATATGTGAAGTGAGAATAATAAGATTACTTACTTCATAGGGTTGTTTTGAAGAGTGTGTGTGTGTGTGTGTGTGTGTGTGTGTGTGTGTGTGTGTGTTGCTTTAAACAATGCCTGGAAACTAAGTGCTATGTAAATATTTGCTATTATTGTTAGTTAATTGTATAACAGAGTATCAAGTAAGGATATAAATGAGATGGGAGACAAGGAGGGTAAAAGAGATCATTCAGCAGTCTATTGCAGAAATTCAGGTAAGAGATCATCATAGCTTGAACTAGAGCAGTAGTGAGGAGGGGTTGATGAGTAGAGATTGAGTGGCAAGATGGTGACGTTGATAAGAGTTTTTTACGGATTTGATTGAATGTGAATAAAAGAAAGGAGTAAGAATAATTTCAGTTTTGTACCTGAGCTTTGAAATGACTGAGATGCCATTTACTAAGATGGCATATAATTAGAGAAGAGGTCTAAATGGACTAAGATTCAGTTTGGAACATGATAACTTTGAGATGTTATTAGATATACAGTAGGCAGTTGAACATTCAAGTCTGTAGTACATGGAAATGTTGGAGCCATGGCTATAAATTTGGAGTGGTTAGATTATAGATATTTTAGAAAGCCATGAAGTAGATTTGATCACCAAGACCAAAGGTAGACAGTGAAAAGAGGAGGGTTGAAGATTAAGCTGTGGGATTGCTAATTTTAGATGTAGAGAAGAGGAAATGAATCCTGTAAAGGAGACAGAAAAGAGGTAACCAGTGAGATAGAAGGCTAGGAATGTGTGGAATCATAGAAACCAAGTGAAAAACAGTTTTAAGAAAGGGAGAGTGAAAAAATCCTACTGAATGCTTGTGAGGAACAGAGTAACAATGAAGGCCAAGAGTTACCCATTGGATTAGACAATGTTGAGGTCACAGATACTCTTGTCACAAGTAGGCACCTTGGAATAGTTAAGACCAAAACGTAATTTGAGTGGATTCAAGAGAGAATGGGAAACTGCAAAAATGGATAACTCTTAAAAGAGTTTTAATGTAAAGGGGGCAGAGAAATTGGGATGTTATTTGAAGAGGATATGGGGTTAAGTTTTTCTTTTTTTAAAGGGAGATACTATCACAGTCTATGTGCTATTGATAATGGGCCAATTAAGAGTTTAAAAGAAAAATCTTAATGGTGTAGAAGAGAGAGGGGGATAACTATACAACCAAAATACTTGAATAGACAGAAAAGGATGAACATGAGCAGAAAGGAGTAAAGCAGTAGACTGTAGATATGAGCAAGGACAGTTCCTCCATTGTGACTGAGAAGAGGTATATTATGGGCATAAACCCAGAAGGAGGTAGGTGGGAAAATTATGTGGAAATGTAGAAATTCGCTTTTGATTATTTTTCTCAGAAATATAATGATCAGCTGAGAGCAATGAGAAGGTAGGGGGTGTTCGAAGAGAAAGTAGAAAATGCACCAGAAGCCTCAGAGAATGAGTGAATAAATTCACCAGAAAAAAAAAAAAAAAGAATTGCCAGCAATACTGAGGATTTATGTGAGGTTCGAGACCATAAATTTAATTTGAATTCAGTTAGCATGAGTGTGTGATTTTTCCTTCAGCCATGTTCAGCTATTTGGTTGTAAGAAGGGGATGACTGCAGAATTGGATTTCACCAAGGTTAGAGCTTTGCCAAGCGAGTAGAAACACTCAATAAAAGGGCATATGCACTGAGGCTGTGTGTCACACTGTGATTATAGTTGGTCATGGTCCATGAAGTCTAAGTGGATAAGGGGGTAGAGCCAATAAATGTTCGGTACTTCTGGGCTAAAGAATTGTGAAGAGGGGTTTCTAGAGTGAGCGAGCAGAAGAAAAGAAAGTGATGTCGAGAGAGTAGAATGTTTAAAGATGATGATTGGCAATAGCAAAGTCCAGTATGTGACTGTGGCAATGGGTAGCTGAGTTGTGGCAGTGAACCAGATCACTGGAAAGAGAGGTTGAGCACCTGAGAGTCCAGTGACTGGATGAATCATTTACATATGCATTGAAATTACTAAGACCAGTGTCTTAGTCAGTTCAGGCTGCTATAACAAAAGATTGTAGACCGTGTGACTTGTAAACAACAGAAATTTATTTCTCACAATTCTGGAGGCTGGAAACCTGAGATGAGGGTGCCAGTATGGTTAGATTCTGGTGAGAGCCCTCTTCTGGGATGCAGAGTGCTTGCTGACTTTTCATTGTATCCTCAGTGACAGAAAGGGCAAGAAAGCTCTTGGGGGTCCCATTTATGAGGGCGCAAATCCTATTCACTAGGGCTCTGCCCTAGTGACCTAATTACCTCCCAAGATGCCACCTTTTAATCCCTTCACACTGGGGTTAGGATTTCAAAATATGAATTTGGAGAGGGGAGAGGACACAAACGTTCAGTCCACTGTAACTGGGATGAGAGTAGTGGTGAAGAGAAAGACAGTAAGTCACTGCAAAAATCTTCAGTGACTGGATGTTTGTTTCAAGGAAGCGACAAAGCTGATTCTTTGTTATGTAGGTTCATGGTATGTGTTTTGACTTTTTAAGGAACTGTTCTAGGGAGGAGAGAGGTTAGCGCCTATGATATCCAGGTACCTCGGGAAATCAAAAGATGCATCAGACAGTCATCTTAAGGAGTTTGAAATCATTTTGTAGGGAAGATGAGAAACCTGTATTAGTAATTTAAAAACAAGGTAAAATGTGATACAAGAAATAATAGAAGTATAGCTAAACCATAAAGAGAGTTCAGCAGAAGAATCTACTTTCAGATGTGGGCTCTAGGGGAAAGTTTTTGAAAGATGTGTCTTTCCAGTGGACTATGAAGGCTGGAAATAATTTGAGCAGAGATAAAGAAAAGAGAACTTTACACACAGAGAATAATGTCAGCAAAAGTATAAGGTAATAAGGAATTACAGGGATGTAGGAAGTAGTCCCTTTTTGGCTTTCAAGATGCATGAAAAAGGTGACGAAGGGAGAGCTAGAGAATCTGGGGCCAGATAAAAGAAATCTAATGCCCAGTAAAGACTTTTTATAGGAGCAAAGAGAGGAGCTAGACGTAAAGGCACACCAAGCATTTTTGAACAGAAGACTGACTTGGTCAGGTGTGAACTTCAGAAGGGAAATTATGCAACTCAATGTCCAGTAGCTAGAGGAGAAAGCATCTAGGAAAAAGGAAAGTTAATAGCCCAGGCAGGGAGTAATTTATATTTGTTTTACAACTTATAAACACCCACTGTAGTTAGTGCTATTAGTGACAGTGACATTGGAAAAGCATCAATGGGAACAAATTAATGAAATTTAATAGAGAATCAGTCAATAAATGTTGACAACTGATTGGATGTAGTATTGAGAAGAGAGGAGAGGAAAGTCAAAAAAATGACAAGGTTTTGAGTTTGGCTGATGTGAAGGAAAATGATGTCATAAAGAGAGGACAAAGGAAGAAAAAGACCAAGTGTGGGCGGGGACATTATTAGTTTAGTTTTTGCATATTGAGTTTGAGAGAAGCAAATAATATCAATGATATTGAGTAAGAGAGAAGCAAATAATATCAATGATAGGTCATTGTGGCACATTTTTATTATGGGGGAAGAATGAGGGGAAATAGCCAGAGATTAAGATAGATAAGAGGTGGTGAGGTCAGCCACAGAGCAAGTACAGGAGACTGTAATGTCACTGAATCCAAGAGAAAAGCAATTTTTTAAAATGAATAAATGAGGTATTTAATTTTATCAAAGGATCTAAGGAGGTTAAGAACAAGAATTGAAAATATGCTGTTGGAGTTTGTAACTAAGAAATCACAATTGATAGATATAGCAAAACAGTATCAGTGACAACAGTAATCACCACAGCAGCTTCAACTTTGGTTTTGACCAACACAACAGCAATATTTTACCATCGGGGGGAAGACAGTAAAAACACTGTTAAGCATGAGAATGTACTCAAATTTATAGCTGATGGGGCCAGTTAATATAAGATTCAAAGAATGCAACTTATTTCAGCAAACTCTGAGGGAATCAATAAATTATAGTATAATAGAATTGATGTTTATAATATTGAAACATGAGTCTTTAAGATTAATTCACCTAAAATATTTGGTTTTAAAATCAGTGACACTAAACACACTTTGGTATCCTGAACTGGATCTTGGAACAGTGAAACAATATTAGTGGAAAAACTGGTGAAATGCAAATAAAGTCTATAGTTTAGTTAATTGTCATGTACCAATGTTAATCTCTTAGTATAATGATTTATGTATGATGGAACATTAGGGAAACTGGGTGAAGAGATGGAAACTCTCTTCATTATATTTGCAGCTTTTCTGTAAAACTAAAATTATTTGAAATTTAAAAGTCTATTTAAAAAAATATGACCTCCAAAATCTAGTGGTACATCTTAATGTAAAGAGATTTTCAACCCAGGTAGTTAAGTGAGTAAACTCTTGGCGCTTAACTACGTAAATGTTAGTTGATGAAAATCGTTATTTATGAGAACTAACTCATTCCACAGGTGTTTTTAAATAGTTGGAAAACTATCATTCTGAGACTAAATAGCAATACTATTGAATAAAATATCCTTCAAGTCACTATTTTTTCCAGTTGACTTTTATTTAGATCTATAGCCTAAACAGCTAGCACAGAATGAGCCTATTTTCACAATGAAATGGACTGCGATTGTGTATTTGTATTTTGTCTTTCTTCATAAAAAATTCATATTTCTCTTTTTCCTTGATAAGAATTTAAGGCCATCAACTAACATCAACTAACATCAGTACCTAAACCCCACATTCATGTTATTCTTTTTTGTCTTTAAAAGATCTGTCTGTTCAAAAACAAAGATGGTAGGATCATCTTTCTTAACTTTTTAGTATGAATGAGTTTTCAGAGTAGCTGATGGAGTGGGATTTGGCATGAATGAATCCTAATGCATACAATGGGGACAGGATTGTCACATCTGTCTCCCTGTTAGTGGGAAATATTTGATATGGAATCCAAATACATGATTCATTAAGCAGCCATTCGGGGCTCACTGCGGGTGCTTCAGTGAAAGAGGAAGAGAATCACGGCATCCTTACCACAGGTTTTCAGCTTTGAACCCCTGTCTAAAAACACTGCCCATGTCACTCAAAGAGCAGGCACCCTGGATACAGGTCCTTGGTTGGCCCATCTCTTAATCTTCAATCACCAGCTAACCTTGACCCTGGAAGACAAAGTCAAGGAAACGATACTATTTCTCTCTAAGATATAAAACGGCTCCCTCCTGGGTCTGCCTAGCATGGGACCAAGAGCAGCTTCAGACTCCCCTCACAGCATCATCAGCTTGGAATCACCAAGAGTTACCAAACAGGTGAAAGAGCTTAAAGCTATTTGCTAAACTCTTTGAAGTTTCCCTGACATGGCATGATAGCTCCAGACCACCCATGGTCCCCATTCAAATCTGTACCTCTGCTTTTGCTGTGGAGTGGGAGATGGAAGGGTGAGCCTTGAGCTAACTCAAAGAAAAAAAAAAAAAAAGAATATAAGACCAGAAAGAGACATGAGCCCATTGTTTACAAACAAACTAAAAAATAAAGTATTCTAACTAAAAAAAAAATACTTGCTTGCTTTTGCTGTGACATATTTCCACTCACTGAGTAATGGTTTGCATGTATAATTCACACTCATCGAAGCCAATGAGGTCATTAACCAAAACTCTTGTCTTGAATATATTCCATTCTTCAGTCACTTTCTTGTCAAAAGGAAGTTAAAGGTTTAAACTCCAATTTTTCAACATATTGTATTAAAATTTCCATGTAATTTTAACCACCTTTACACTTTTTTTTTTTGGTATGACTTCTGAGTATAGTGATTCATGTATATGGACTGTGAAATTTGGGGCTCTTATAGAATCATATTCATTAAATTGCATTTTGGCCCTGTAAGAAGTTTGCCTACTACATTAGTAAGCATAGACGCCAAAATCGCTTATGAAAAATAGATGGCAAATTATCAAAGGCTTTTTTCCCATGCAAGTATTGAATCATTCAGAATCTAAAATTTGATTGCATATTACATGTTCTCTAGTGGGAACCACAAATATAAAATAGTAGTCATTTTACACAAATAGCAACACAAAAGGAATCTGTTTCGGTCTTTGTTATGCAAATGAAGTTGAGGAACCAGCTACCACAGCACATGGTCTTTATGAGAATCCCCTGTGATACTCTTGTGATTTCTTTACAAGTAGTTATCTCAAGCAGTTTGTTGTTGTTGTTCTTGTTGTTGTTGTTATTTTATGGATATTGTAAGTTTCTGTTTTGGCTGCTAAGGAAATCAGAACAAAATTTGCATCTTACCTTTAACCACTATGTTGGATCTAATGGCATGCATTATGTATACTTACCAAATTTCAACTTATTTTCCTACTCTTATTTTCACTTTGTTCCAGTTCTCTCTCCCTCTCTAGCTCATGTTCCTCCCCCACCACACACACATATACATACGCACTTATATGCATTTCTTTTTCCTTCCTCATTTTTTATTTTTATTGTGGTAAAATATACATAACTTATAATTTCAACCTTTCGTAAGTGTACAATTCAGTGGCATGAAATACATTCACAATGTTGTGTAATCATCACCACTATCTATATCCAACTCTTTTTCTTCATCCCTAACAAAAATTCTGTACCCATTAAGCAATAACTTCTCCTTTCCCCTTCCTCCCATTTCCTGGTAACTTCCATTTTACTTTTCGTCTCTATGAAGTTGCCTTTTTTAGGTACTTCATGTAAGTAGAATTATACAATATTTGTCTTTCTGTGTCTGGCTTAGTTCATCAAGTATGTTTTCAAGATCTGTCCATTTGAAGCATATATCTAAATCTCATTCCTTTTTATAACAATAATATTTTCTCAAATCCTTTTTTAAAGAAGGCAAGTTTAGAGAAGGAGGAGAAGAAGGAAGATGGAGAGAATTCAATGAAATAAAATATGGGAACATGCCTAAGGTGTAGTAAATGTGCCACAGAAATAACTTGAAAAAATATTGATGTTACTTTGCTGGCAAGCACAAGCTTCCCCTTGGATGAATTGTGAGATAAATGGAATTAATATTTAAGACTTTTCTCCTTCCACTCTCAGGCCTCTCTTCCTCCCTCAACAACTTTCACTCTACCCTTCCAGATCTCAAGGCACCCTGCTCCACTTGTAATGTCGCCCTATATTGAAGTCTGTTTTCTGAACTGTTCACCACATCTTTAGGATTCAATTCCTAGTCATCCTTAACTGTAATAAACTCATGCAATGACATTACTACTATTACTACTAAATCCAAAACTAATAAAAATTATTTTTTTTTAATTAAAAAAATTAGAATTCTAATGTTGGATTTTCGGATCCCACAACTGTCCAATATGCTGATGATTTTCCTCAGGGTACGAGGTCAGGCGAGGTGGGGGCAGTTTTCTCAATCTCCTCAAGCCACATTACCATCTGTCATTAAGGAGATCCCTCTTGGTAATAGTCTCAGGGCAAGTCCCAGGACAGGACCCTAAGGGCACACTGCTGGGTACTGTGACTCTTTCTGTGACTTAAAATAGGGTTTGGGAATCACACTACCTAGAAATATTTTGATGCTTTTTCTCTGTAGTAAAGAAGTGCTGATTCTGCTCTTCTGTTCAGTTTTGATGATTACTCAGCCTATCATCTGTGTGTATTCTTCTCAAACCGCTTTCCTTGCCATTGTATTCTTTTTTCCCCTGCTTTCTGGAAATTTGTTTGTTGGGTTGTAGGTTTGTCCTGTTAAGCACTTGTACGTTTCATATTTGAAGTAGTTTATTTTACTGTTGGATGAATTCTGCTATCCAAGTAGGAGGTGGTAATTGGTAACCAGGTTAGAGCTTGCAATGTGATGAGGAATACAAAACACATCATGTCTTCAGCTCTCTGTGGGCTCCAAGAACATTCATCATAAAGAAAGCCAAGTTTCTATCTTTGCCTCTAGGCGAAACAGGCCTTGCTGACCCAGTAATCGGTTTGGTAATATCATCTCCCAGGATTTACTCTCAGGTTAGTTTCTGTGAAGAGGTTTAATGACTTAATGCTTGTGAGCTGATCATTTATTACAAGTCAATAAAATATAAAGGTTTGTTCTTATCTTTGTATTTCCCTCTTTCTTTATACGCAAGCAAATATTGCTAGAAATCTCTTTGAGGCTGTTGCCTTCATCAATGGCACACAACTTATTTTTAGATGTTAAATTTTCTCCTTTTGAAGAATGCTCTATCATAGAGTTTGAGCTCCTTGGTGGCAGGGACTGTGCAGTACTATCTTGGCATGTGAAATGCCTAGAACCTAATATGTGACTAATGAACACTCTGGAGTACATACATCAGTGCATGAATCACTACTTGCAGAAAATTGTAATATGCAGTATGTTTTTTTTTTCTTTTTTACAATGCTAATAGGTAAATTGGGAATAATTTGGGAAGACTACTAATTCTACTTTTGAGGTTTCGCTGTTATCTTTCATTTGGGGATCATAGTATTTTTCAATAACTGGATTTGTCAGTCTAAACAACTAAACTTACCTATGCTTGAGCTTATCCACTCCTCGCCTTGCCCTCCTAGCTGCAATACAATGAAATCAGTGTGATGATGTCCAAGTCAGAGCTTCATTCATTATTTGTGAAATGGAGATAATAAGACTTTATAGAGTTTTTATGAGAAAAGAAATCAGGAAGGAGTCAAGCATGTGATAAATTATTTTCCTTCTCTTTTGTTTGAATTGAGAGTTGTGGGGGGAAGATGGATGGGATAAATAGTTGTCAAAAGGCTGCAAAACAGGAAGTATAAATGCAGTTGAGAAAAATGATTTAATAGACAATTGGTGTTCTATTAAGTTGGAATATTTGTTTGACCTGGTGTGTGAATAAATGACTACTTAGATGAAATATTTAACGTTTGTTGATATAAATTACAACATCCTACAATAGCATTTATGAATGATACAAAGGCACAGACTATTCCAGCAATTTAATATAATAACTGGATTTCTACATGATCTAATTTGAAGAAATGGAGAAAAATTTAGACAACAAAATATAAAGTTAGGACTTTGTAAAAACACTCAAAACTAAGAAGTAGCGTTAGTTTGAATAGTTATGACTTTGGTCAGCCACGTTGTTGCCTTATCTACTATATTATTTTACAGATTTTTGTCTCTGTGGTTTTAAAGCTGCTGTTTCTGGTGATTCTTTATAGAAACCATAGACTCCATTCTATGTTCAATCAGTTAGGCAGAAAAATGGTAAAGTGTTCAATTAGTTCAGCCAGTTTAGACATGAACTTTGGATTGTTCTATTCAAAATTTATTTCTCTTTTAAGGAACTTTTCCCATACATATTGATATAAATGTCTTTTATCTCATTTTCACATTAATAATATAGATACAAATTTAAAGATCCAAGTATGAAAGGCTATAACACACATTAAAAACACAACTGTAGAATCACGTGCATAAAGCTAATGCAATCTTTAGATGTTCACATCAATCTCTGCTCAGCAATGAACAAACAAACCTGAAACATTTTCTCCTGTCTGTCAGAATCAAAGACCAAGTATTGCTAGCACTTTAAGGGGGTAGTTGATATCCCTTAACTAAATTAATGAGTAAACTTTATAGAATTCAAGATCTATCAGTAGCCCAGACATTTCTACTTGTTAACATCAGCTTTGTAACTCTTATATTAATCATGATCTGAACTTTAACTGCTTTGATAGATTTCATGGCCTCACTTTACAAAAGCAGTATATTAATTAATTACCAACCAGACCACCACAGACTATAGACACTGTGACATCATAGATGGGTGTATGATACAATAATATGATGAATAAGGTATTATTAAATTCATTTCACCTATTAGAAAACTGAGTAAAGCTCATACACCCAACAAGTGGCAAACCAAGATATATTCTAAGTCTGTTTAGATTCAAAAATCAGTGTTCTATTGATTTTGCCATATTGGCATTCCAAGTTGCTCCTGTTGCAAGATGAACTTTATATGAACTTATAGAGGTAGAGAAAGAAGACAGAAGGAATTTGAACATGAATGAATGATAATTTATATTCTTCATACATTTTTACTTTAAGATGGAACAATGTGGGGAAGGCAGGAATATCTCTCTGTCACTTGAGTGCTGCTCTGCCCTTCCTTACCTTCAGCAACCATGTTTTTTAAACTGACAGAGCATGGCTACTTATATATAATACTGGCAGAGTTACTCTGTAGGATAAAGACATTTTGAGTGTTTAGACCTGACTGACTCACAATTTTCTTGTTATTGTGCAGTTCTGTGCAATGGTTTGTAAAATTATTATAGCTAACTGCATAACACAAACTCAAATGATGTTGAATATGTATTAGTGTGTCCTGTGATGAATAAAGAATCACAGTGAATTAGAGTGAAAGGCTAGTTTTGACTGAATAAAGGCAGATGTTATTAATTGACTGATTAGACAAAATTCAGCAAAATTCTTAAGGGCCTGCAGTATGGAGTGTATGACTATGAACTTTGGTATGTAAATATCTGGTAGGTTTTTTCCTTTGGTTACCTGGTAGGGAAATATATTATTGAATGGTATCGAAAGATATCATTTAATTGCTAGAGAAATTGGATTAAATAGCCAGGTATGTAGAATGCATTTATAAATTGCTGCTTGGCCAATTTTCTTTCTGAAACTGCACAGTTTTATATAAAACTGTATAGTTGTTTTATAATTGAAGTCATGGAAGAGTCTTCATATTCTTCATAAGCTAGCAAATTAGTATACTATCTAGAAATTGTGGAAATCAGAACCTTAAGTTTTCAAATAAAAGAATGCATAATTATTATTCTTTCAAAAATCTGAGCAACATATGAGTATATATATACATGCTTATATACTCATCCAATTATAACAGAGAACTAGTTTCATTTGAACTTTCTGAAATCTGATTTTTTTATTTAACAGCATATCCTGGACATCTTCTTATTTAGAATGTATAGAATGACCTTATTATTTTTAATGTTATACCACTGTAAGCATATAACAATGTTTATTTAACTAGTTCTTTTTCAATGGTTTCTCCTTTTCATTACTTGAAATAAGGCTCAAAGAACATCTTTTCAACATATATCTGCTAAAGTGATTAAATTTGAATTGATTTTTTCCAGCTTTTATCTGATCAAAATCAATAAGAATCATCAAATTTTGGAAATTTAGGAGAAAGGACATGTCTAATCTAAAACTTCACCCATGAATAACTTATATCTATGTATTCTTTATTAACCAGTCACATTAACCAATGTATGGTACACTAGCTATTATCCCGTTTTCTTTTATCAAGTCCTTAAATTTCTAGAAAGTACTGCAAAGAACAGTGCTTCTCAGTTTGGGCTGTGCATTAGATTTTTAAAATCTTGATTCCCAGCCTGCACCAATTAAATTAGACTTTGCAGCTCTTGTCAGATTATTCTACTGTGCGGCCAATGGTGAAAACCACTGGCATAGAAAGAGTAGTTTGTAATGAAGGAGATATTCCCTGGGGAAGAACAGAGAGAAAGCAAGAAAAAATTTCAATAGATCATTCTGTCATCAAGAATTTAATATATATGAAAAAGATATCCACGTAATGCTAATTTTTTAAGAGACAGAAAGTCTCCATTTTCTGACTTAATTTGTTTAGTGAAGTAAAGGGAGAATTGCAACATCTTCTTGCGCACCGAACTGGTCCTGTTACCAACCGTAATTGCTCATGGCACCTCTCCTTCAGAGCACTTATCTGGAGTGCATTTTATATTTTCTATTTATTTTCATCTCTCTTAAATTCATGCTCTTCTCTCCTGGTAAAGGGTGCTCTCCTTGAGAACAGAGCTTCAGGCTGTTTCAGTTCAGGGCTAGATCCCTAGGTACTGGAGTAGTGCTGACACAGTTGGCACTTGATCAATAGTGGCTCCATGAATTAATGACTAACACTTTAGTACATCATATGAGGGTAAAAGGTGGCCAGAGAATCTAGGCAACTGCCATGGGAGCAGATGAATTAATGACTAACACTTTAGTACATCATATGAGGGAATCTAGGCAACTGCCATGGGAGCAGATTGCTTTAGTTTTCACTCTTTTAAAACTTTTGTATGCCAGATTGAGAACAAAGTATATTTTATTTGGAGGTGTATCAGAATGTATTTCACTTACAGATGGGTTTTCTGTAAGAAAAATATTTTTGGGAAAGGTGATTTTGCATCATATACAAATGGGGGAAAGGGTGAGAAAATGATAATACAGAAGAGTATTAGAGAGAAAAAAGACATTTTATTTAATATGGTAGAGTATATCCTTCAAGAAGTCAGAAAACTATTATATATTTTTCTTAAAATCTCGTCTTGTATTTAAGCAAGAAATAATTCAAAGGAAACTTGGTTCCCATTAAAGTTCATTTTCATCAGGAGAGAGATTTGGCTTGGAATGGAGATGGCATCTGAAGGAATCTGGAAGGGTCAGTTCAGCACTGGGGGGAGGTTTTGAAACTAAATTATAAGAAAATATTCTAAAAGTTCATTTGAGACAACTAAAGATATGAAAGTTATCATGTTTAATGCCTAATATTAAAATTAATGGGACAGGCATAGCTTTGGAAAGAATATGAAATATCTAATTAAATTTTTAGAGATAGAACAGAATATTTCAGCCTATCTTGCAAAATTTTATTTATATATTTGAGAAAATTAGAAACAATTTTTTAATGGTCAGCGACATTATGCAGATGATGAAAAACTGTCAAATTAAGATAGACTTGATTTTACTACTGTGAAAATTCAGAAATAGGAAAGTCCCAAATGTATGGGAATAAAGGTATGATTACATGAAGATATGTATGTAAAAAAGAAAAATATTTTTGTCATGTTTACAATCATGATTATCTTCAATGAATTATTTATTCTCTGTATATATCTTTTTATATTTCTGTGTTCATACTTCCAGAACAGTTTCAAATTTGTCATCAGAAGAAATATAATGTTGAAATGAGCTTATTTTAATAATTTTATCATGACCTTTTTTCCCCACTAAAACCAGGCCACTATCATGCAGTTGTTTTTATTCTCTAGTTTATTATTATTTTTATTATGAACATCTTCAGTTGTTATTGTGTTTTAATTTTTGTAGATCATTATCAATGTTATATATAGGCCTCACTATGAATGTCTTTTCTCAAGACAAAGGGATCCAGCATTTGTGGTTTCAAGTGGCCACTTTAAAACAGAATTTATGGGCAACATTGGTTTGTTAAAAGTAATTGTCTTAATAAAAGAAAATAAACTAGATGGCCTATTGAAAGGTATGTAATTCATTATTTTTAAGTATTTTCATTTCTAATAATACTATTTCTTACTCTGTGCCTACTGAAGAGAATAGTATTTTAATAATGTTAAGTGATGGCATTAAGAAAAGTTCTAATTACTATCTAGAGCTATATTTCAAATACTTAAATACGATATTCTTAATTTATTTTAGAGTATTTTACAAATTAAGATAACAAACATATTAACACATGAGAAGATTATTATAATAAAACCTAAAACTCAATGAAACTTGTATCGTGTTTGCTATAATAATCTCCCAGATTTTAGGAGGTATGAACATTTCATAGAATCAGAATTACATATTGCTAGTGGAAAGACCTTAGAGATTAGTCAGTCTCTTGCCCTGTTTTATAGATGAAAAACCATGGCCCAATAGATAGTTACTTAGATAACTATGAGCCACAAGTAGAGTCCAAGCTCCCCGGATTCCTAGTCTGCTGCACTGTTGTGTCACATTTTTAGTGATTTTTAAGTGAATAAACTCAGTTTTTGACCTCTAACATTCCCCTTTTTGTTAGCAAACTCAGAATTCTTTTTTTAGCATGAAAATAAAAATTATCCCCCTTTTCCCTTTAAAGCTTGTTTGAAGATAAAAATGGAAATAATGTTAGCACAGCCCAAACCGGAAGATGTCTGGTATGTTTAGATTATATGAAAGTAAAGGTCAGGATTGGAGAAGTCAGAATGGATTAAAAGCAAAACCAGTGTGAGCACTAAGACCAGCATCCATTAAAAATATGAAGCAAAGATTGGCCACACATGGACACTTTTATTATGAAGCCACTAAAAATAAATCCCTATATAACTAAATTACTATTGTTGACACTAATATTTTTTACTTTTGGAATTGATTTTTGTAATTATAATTTTATGTAAGCATGTAGAAGTCCTGTTTAAAACACTAAACTCATCTATGGCCATGCTACCCTGAACAAGCCCGATCTTGTCTAATCTTGGGAGCTGAACAGGTTTGGGTCTTGTTAGTACTTCAATGAGGGATCTTGTCTAATCTTGGGAGCTGAACAGGTTTGGGCCTTGTTAGTACTTCGATGAGAGACCACCTAGAAAGACCAGGTGCTGTAGGTGTTAAAAAAAAAAAAAAAGAGGAATTGTAAACTGACAAGTTCCTTGTAATCTATGAGGTCAAGCAAGGGTTGCCTCGCCTGAAAACACACACACACACACACACACACACCACACACACACACACACACACACAAAAATCAAAGATATTGAAAAACACACACAAACACACACACACACACACACACACACACACACACACACACACCAAACTCAAAGATATTGACACACACACACACACACACACACACACACCCCAAACTCAAAGATATTGACCCTAAGGAACTTAATTCTCTCCAGTTCAAAAATAAGACTCTTAGAATAATTTAATAAGAAGGTTACTATACCTGAATTTAAAAGGGCCATGTAAGACTTTGGGAGAAATACTTGCTTAATGTTGAATGTTTAAATACAGGGCATTGATATCAAGACTCTAATTTGCATATACTTATGAAATATAAAAGAAAGAGCAGAAAGAAAGCCTGATAGGAATATCTTAAGAACCAACCCAAAGAAACAAAAACTTATTTTGCAATGAATAGACTCTACTGTATATAAAGTAATTTAAGGATAGCCATCTACAGACAAATTAGATAATCTGTCATCTTTTAATAATGATGATGAATTTATCATCAGTGACAATTAGTACATGTTATTCTAGGGTACATATCTTGACATAGAAATGTTCTACAACATGCCTTGGATTTTTAAAAAATCATTGCTAGATGGGAAAATCTCTAGAATAAAATTATATGGAGTACAATTGGGAAATATGTTAATTTGGGGGAATAAATTTGACCAAAGTTACATATCTGAATAAAATTATGAAAAAGATAGAGGAAGAGAACATAAAGACTGGATTAGTTTCCTAATTTTCTTTTATCTTTTTTTTAACAAATATTTATTAAGCACTTATTTATGTGGCAGGCACTGGCCTATGGACTGAAAATATAGTAATGACACAAATGGACAATAATCCCTGCCCTTGAGGAATTTATATTCTAGTGATATGTACTTCTTACAGTCAAAGGCATATCATCAGTGCTTTGAATACTTGCAAATAATGGGATAGTAGGGAGTATGGTGGAGGATGGAGAGACAGAAGATAGAGCAGGGAGTAATGAAGAGAAGTAGATTAATTCTGGGGCTTTCTCCACAGAGAGCTTCTCTGACTCCACTTTCATGCGAGGTATCCTCTCATATTCCCTAGCAGGTCTGTCTTCACCTCTGCAGTAATTATCTCACTGTTTCCCCTTCTGTTTTCTTGCCTTTTCTTCCTCTTGACTCTGAGCTATTCTAGGCCATTAATCTTTGTATCCCAGAACCAACCATAGTGCCTGGCACACAGTGGGTTCTCTATAGTATTTGTTTAGTGAATACTAATAGCAGTTATCTGACAAAGTACTCAGTTGACGTGGAGAGCTGCATCAGTGTGTTTGACCATCTGCATTACGTTAGAAACAAATGACTTTTTGACTGAAAACAATTATTGAAAATATCCTTCCCTTTGGATTTTCTAAGACCAAATGTCTGCCAGTGGCAGGGAGAAGAGTTACTGTCAAGGGAAGGATTTTAGCTGTCCCACTTCCCCTAAATAATGTCTATCAGTTCTTTCTCAATCACAAATAAACACAACTGGATAAAGAAGCAACGAGAATTTAGTTTCAAAACAGTTCCATAGGCATATTTTCCAATCAGATTTCCACTCTAATATAGTCATTCCAGAGCTGCTACCATCAAGTTGCTAGCTACTGGAAACAATTTCAAATCTTAAGACCACTTTAATATATCTTTTAATTATTTAATAATTTTATAAAAACACAACCTGCAAAACAAAAATCCAACCCTAAGCTCTCGCTTTGTGGGCCTTACTAGACACTAAAAGGAAATTCATACTTTCGAGTGTATTGCAAGTGAAAACATACTTGAATTAGTGCCTGGAGAACCCTCCCACCACCTCGTTTCCATGACAAGTTCTGTTTTAAGTTTTCTCTCAACTCTGTGCAGAGGATCTGTAATGTGGGAGTAAAAGGGTGAGCATCAGTGTGTGCTTAGTTCAAACAGTTAAAATTAAATTCCAAGAACTCCCTAGAAGAACTCAGTATCAACTTGACCCAGCATTACCTCTGGTATTTGCTTTGGCAAGTCATTTAAAACACATAACTGTTGTCTTTGGTTTCAAGTTTACAGTCAGAGTGGTTTTGAAGACTATTGGCAGTGAACATAAAAGCCAGCGATGAAAATGGAACCTATTAACAATGAATATAGGTTGCGATGAATCATAGTTTGTCAGCTTTCAAGAATTACAATTATCTACCTAAAAATACCCTACTGTATTCAGTTGCCATCCCTAGCTGTTTATCCTGCTTGCCACTTTAAAAACTTTTAATGCTGGTACATGTTTGTTTTTAGTTTGTAATGAAATTCTTCGATATTTTTTACTTACCAGTTATCTTTTAATTGCCATATATTTATCTTTTGAGATAAATATAGTATCTTACTAATCACACTAATTGTGGGTGGGCATTGGTGGCATTACTGGGATTTATAGATTAATCATTGTGGGGAGGATTATATTAGTGCTACTAATTGAAGAGAGGAAAAAAATTAATACAGACTTTGATCCTGGATTCTAAGTCCTAAGGATAGCTGAAATATCACCTTGTTTAATAGTAAGCATTCCAAACATGGTGTTTTACTGTTTGACTGTTGGAACTCAGAAAACTTCTGCCTGTATTATGCTTATCTATGATGACCCTGAATTTTATCTGTAGTAAGACCATCTTTCCTTCCAGAATCAGTGTGTGTGTGTGTGTGTGTGTGTGTGCGCGCGCACGTGTGCTCACATGTGCATTTTTGCCCCTAACAAAAAAGGTGAGGTGGAATTCAGAAGAAAAACTCTGTAAAATTAAACTATTGTTAACATTGAGACTGATGATAAAGTAAGCAAATTGAATAAAATGTTAAAGAAAATGCAGTTAGAGTGGGGGAGAGGTGGTGAAAAAAGAAGAGAGAAAGGAATATATAGGGAAAAAGAAGATAGCCAGATGGGCTGGTTTCCCGGGAAGTTTTCTTTCAATTCTGGGTAAGACAAGAGAATAACCTAAAGACTGAACCTTTTCTCCTCATTTCTCAGATAAATACTTAATTTGGCATTATTCAGAAAACTTCAAACAGAAGTGAAGGATGAATATTTTATCAAGTCAAATGAATTTCCTCTCCACCAACTCCATATCTTATTCTGTAAATCAGAAAAGATAATTTATGTACCAATTAAAAATGTGTCAGAACACAATCTTACCTGATTTAAGTGTTACGAATTATTTTTCTAATACTATATATTTTCACATATGTGCTGTCATTATTTTGATGAGGAAAAACATCAAGAAAAAGTATAATCATACCTCTGGAAAAAACTTGGTTTAAGCAGCATAGGGTTCTCTCACGAAATACGCTTTGGTCTAGGCATACATGGTAGGTGAGTGAACTATAAGAGCAAAACAGCTTGCTCTTGCTGGGAAGAGAGAAGAGCCAGTTGGCAGCGTGCAGGTTACCATTCTGGCCCGTTTTTTTTTTTTTTTTTGGTTTTTGGTTTTTGGTTTTTGTTTGTTTGTTTGTTTGTTTGTTTTTTGCGTCTCTCTCAGTTTATTGCTATAGTCATCCTTTCTGACCGATCCAGCTCAATATATCGATAAAAATGTGAACGAGTACAAATTGTGACCTAGGGCTACAGAAACTGTCTGGACTTCCTCCTGTCCTGTCAGAACCATGATTCGTAAAGTTTAAAGTAGATTGTTTGAACACAGCATTGGAACCTCCCTCTCATGATTTCTGCCCTTCCCTCTTAAATATTGCAGATACGAGCTTTCCTTGAAGTAATCCTTCATTGTGAGCATCAAGGAATCACAACTCAAAGTGTAAAAGTTTGAAAAATTAATCATGGTTGTTTATGCTGGAGACTGACCAGGTTTAACACCTCCAGTTCGTATCTCGAAAGAAAACGCTGAGAAATCCCAGTAACAGTATTCTTTGGGCTCCAATGGAATGCCATGCCAAGCTTGAAGAAAAGGGAATTGTGAGAGATGGTTATAAGGAGCTAATAACTACTAAATATGAATGGAAGCGTTCTGCATGTATGAATTAACCAGCTGCCTTCCTACACTACCTAAAGCAAAAATAATCAACAAGGAAAGCAATCAAATGCCCACACAAAGCGGGCTATTCAATTCAGTTCTTCCCTTTGAAAATAGTAAGCTGGAACAATGAGTAGAATTATTTTGAGAAAAAAGCAGAGCTTCTTCTATGGAACCTGCCCTAGATTTTGTAGTTGGAGTTAAGCTCATCGATAGCTGAATATAGAGGATTATCTGGTAGAACTTAGAGAAATTGTGGAATGAGCTCTTTGACTTTGGGGGCTAGAATGCCTCCCAATGGCTGTTCTTCTCTCCAGTGCTATGTACATTTCACAAGACTGACTCTGAAAAAAGGCCCTTAAGAGCCCACCTTTGCTGAAGAGAAACTGTTATGTGTACAGCAAAATTAGAAGTCAATTCTTAACCAGTTTTCCAGTTCCTGTAACTCTCAGCTGAACAATGGTGTGGTCCTACAGCATTTTACTTCCAGTTCCAACCAGTGAGAGGGTTTTACACACAGATCCAAGCAATGCTCCCACACCAGCTGTGACCTACAATTCAACTCAATTCTGATACTTGTCTACTTAGAGATAGTGTCAGGTCCTACAGATTGAGGGCTCAGTCCTGCCAGCTTCCTCCAAACCAACAAATGCCAGTTGCAAGTCCAGGTTGTCACCTGGGCTTCTGACAAATCAGTTATAATAGATCAGAAGTTCCAGTGACCCCCTCCTCAGATTTGATTAATTTGCTAGACTGGCTCTCAAAACTTAGAGAAGCATTTTACTTACTAGATCACTGGTTTATTATAAAAGGATATAACTCAGGAACAACCAGATGGAAGAGATGCCTAGGGCAAGGTATGGAGAAAGGTTGCAGAGGTTCCGTGCCCTCTCCAGACATCAGTCTCCCTGCATTTCCATGTGCACCAACCTGGAAGCTCTCTGAATAGTCCTTTTGAGTTTTTATGGCAGTTTCATCACACAGGCCAGTGATTAAATCATTGGTCACTGGGGATTGATTCAACCTCCATCTCCTCTACTCTCCCCAGTGATCAGGTGGGTGGGTCTGAAAGTTCCAACACTCTAATCACTCTAATCAAGTGTTTGGATCTCCTGGCAACAGTGCCCATCTTTAGGTTCATTCCAAAAGTCAGCTGATTAACATAGCAGTAAATAATCTTTATTGCTCTCAACACAGAAATTCCAAGACTTTTAGAAGCTCTGTGTCAGAAAGGAGTCAAAGACCAGATATGTATTTTTTGTTATTAATAAGTCACTTTATCACAGGTCCAGTGGCTCACAGAGAAGATTGTAGTCTGCCTATAAGTTATGGGCCACAAACTTCCAAATTAAGGTGACATCTCAGGCTGGGAATAAAGACTGATTTCAGTTTCTTTCTGCATGGTGGGAAGGGTCTGATTCCCAGGTCCAAGAGGAAATTCATGCAAACTTTCTGTCACTACTCACCTAAATATGATTCCAGTTCTATAAGACAATCTTTTCTGCCAGTTGACACCTTACCTTTCAAAAATGGCTCCTTGGTAGATTTATGTGTGGGCATTGATTTGTCTAGTTCTCTTCATTCTTTTCCTTAGATGCTTTCTGGGACAATGCTCTAGAATGCTGAGGAGTGATGGTATGCACCACCATGGTGCCAGGTCCTTTGGAGCATTCCTTGTCATAGCCGTAATCACAACACATGGCAGTTGTCTCTTCCGTGAGTAAGGCCAGCACAGATAATTCCACATCCGCTCAAGGTTGAGTCAGATTGGCAACTGATTCGGTGTTTATTGCTATTAATGTGAGGATTAAAAATAAACTTTTAAGCATTCCCTAGACTAGACTCCACAAGCAGGTTGTAAATGATACCTAAAGCTGATTACTCTAAGTTTGATTACCTACCATTTTTAATATATGTCACTCAATTTATATACATCGTAGTTATATTCTGGCATGGAGTTTTTTATTTTAATGTCAAGTATTCAAACTCAAATAGTATAATAATTGTTATTTTTGTGTATAACATTTTATGTATGTGTTATGTATTTTATAATCATCGTTTTATGCTGCATTTAATTGTAACTTTTGTCAAACAACAGTCATGCAGATAGTTTATTTAGAACCCTGGAGGAATTTTTTTAAAATATATTATATTTTGTTATGTTATCAGAAATTACTGGATATTTTGTAAGAAGATATCAAAAGTGACAAAAATATATAGCTTAGAATCATAGAAACAGAATACTAAATATAAACATTAGGTGCTTATAAATTCTAGTTTTTTTCCGAATGCCTGTCTGAATACTAATAATTATCCATGGACAATTTACCTAAATGTACTTGCACTAATTTAAAACACTACTTTCAAATGATGTGGGTGTAAATATTAAATGTAAATTTGTGTAAATATTAAAAGTAACTACAAATATTTAAAGGCTTGTGTGTTACAGTGGCAAAATGTATACTAAACACATGTGTATTAGGATCAGAGGTGAGTTTAAATCTTGATTTAAAAAAAAGATATGTAGTATTTGAGTCAGGATAGAGTCTAGGTTTCTTGTCCTCATATACTGCAGTTTCTCCTAAAGTTGTATTAACATGTCTATTAAAAAAAATGTATCTACCACTGTAATAAATAATTAATTTTCATTTGTGACTCGAGCTATTTAGAGGTGAAATTTCACCTGCAAATTTTAATTTTAAATTTGGTTATATTTTCTGGCTATGCTTAGCTACTCTTAAAACCTGTGATATTTTGACCAAGCAGAAAGATTCCTTCAGGAACAATGTTATTCATTTTGTTCACTTTAAGGTTATGTAGCAGGGATAACTTCATACATTTTCCATTGGATCATTCCAGATTTTTTTTTCCTGCACAGACTCAACACTTTTGGAAGGATAAGAGTTTACAATTTCTGTGAAAATTTGTTTCACAAGGATTAGGAGCAAGCTACTCTTTGTAAGGGATGAAACTTTTTAATTTGTTGAATTTTACCTGTGGTCAGAATTAGCACTACTTTAGTAATCAGTATTTCTAATTTTTTTTAGTATATATGCGGCTGAAGCAAGCACTAGTAATCAGCATTTCTAATCTTGGGGTGATTCTGTACACACCAAAAGGCTGGCTAATAATGAGGATGCGGCACAATGCAAGCTGGTTATTTAAGGGCACTTCAACTTTGTTCAGTGTGTACTATACAATATAAGCAATAAGCAATTTTTCTTTCTGAAAAGCAGCAGTTAATTATCATAAATGTCAAAATCGTAGCTGTCATGATTATTTTGCTTCCAAATTGTTTGGGCATATCAACTTTCTGATGGAGTATTTGAACACCAAAGTCACGATCTTTGAGTCGCCACTTCAAATGTAAACTTGCTAATCCAGATTCTTCAGTGGCTTAAACTCGTTCAGTGATAGGAAATTGCAAACTGATAGATTTAAAATGTTTTCTATTACTCAACACATGCGAATACATTATTTTGTTACTAGCTTTAATATACAGTATAAGAAAGTAGATTCCTTTTAAATATTTTTCATTAACAATTTTTTCTTAGTTTTCTTGAAGCACATGTCTGCATAAAATATAATGCATAAAATAAATGATGCCTGTCAATGCTTTAGGCATTACTTATATTACTTGGTAAAATATTATTATGATTAATACAAATTTGGAGGGGCATTAGTGTTTATTTTCATATTTTCATATTTATAATGGCTTATTATAAAAATGTACCCAATGAGACATTTAATATTTAGAATAGATTATATGTGTGCATGATTCTGTGCTGTTTAAGACTTTTAAGCAAATACTGTGTACATATTTTTTAAAAGAAAATGTTTCTGGAAAATAAATGTGTCAGTATAGAACTGTGCAGATAAGGAGAAGCACCCCTTCCTCCTGTGAGATCCACTCTCGCCTGGTGTAATCTGTGAGTGTGGAGAGCAAGTTGAGTTTTGCCTGCCATGCTCTTCCATAGCCTGCCATGCTCTTCAGACAGGGCACACCCAACCTGCTCAACTGTACTTGGAAGTCCTGCTTTCTTTTGATGTGAGGAAGGGTTGGAGTCTGAAGGGTTGTGGAGGATGTTGTAGTATTAGAAAATGTGGAGTTGGTGTGAGGTAGGTGTTAGAGGGAAGAGGAGAAAGGAAGGCCACCATCTTGGTGTGAGGCAGAATAATAATGAGACCAGTGAGGAAGGCTGAAAATGGAGAAAATAATGGGCAATAAGGCTGGAAAGTTTCTCTGAAAAACAGGCTGAAGGTTTAGTTACAATAGCAATCAAAACTCTGCCTAAAATTGTGTGTGGACTTCATTTGTTCTACATGGAAATCATGTGAGATGTCTGGCCTGGAGACACTTAGCTAAAGTATTATAAGTCTGAACTGGAATTAAGGTCCTCAGATTGTAAACAAAGTGTTTTGTTGTTGTTGTTGTTGTTGTTTGTTTTTCAGATTCCTTACCCAGAACCAGAGGGTAAGGAATTCCATTGATGGTCCACTGACTTTTAGTAATTTATTTAGATAGTGACTTGTTACTATGTGTAGGAGAGGGGTCCTGAAGAAGATTTGATCACTTAGAGAAAAACCTAACACCTATGTTTTCTTTATATATCTGTGTAAATTGTCAAGACTTCTCCCTAAATTGTCTCCTATAACAGATATCATGATAAAATGGATAATTTGGAAAGAATTTACTAAAAAGACTCACTACAAAGTTGCAAGATGTGTTTAGGACAGACAACAAGGGATGGTGAAGTAACTCTGAGCCAGTGACAGCAGGACCTTTACCTCCCTAGGCCCGAAAGAATAAAGAGAAAGCCTAAGAAAAGAGAGAGAGCTATGTGGAAATGGATAGATGTTGGGGGTTTTGTCACAGGGACACAGGGATACTGTATGACAGGGACAGTGCTAGAGAGAGAACTACCTCATTCAAGTTCATTCTTCACCTCCCTGATCTCCCATGGGTTCCTTTTCATTGGCAAAGCCAACCCAGAACCGAAGGGTAAGGAATCCCATTGATGCAGTGAGAATAGCTAACCCTCCCAGGCCACAGAGCTGTGTGGACAGGAGCATAGACATTGGATCTGAGTCCCAAACAAAAGATGTCCAGTGCACAGCCCTACCCCATCAGTTTCTCTCTTACAAAACCCAGTTTAATTTTTTCTTAGTGCGTGTTACCTAGAATTATCTTACTCATTTGTCTATTCTGTGGTTATTTTCTATCCTCTTTCCATGAGAGCAAGGACCTCATTAGTTTTATTCTCCCTTCTACCTTGAGTTCATAGTCTGGTACATTGCGTATGATAGGAGCTCACTAATTTGCTGACTGAATAAAGGAATAATAATGTTAAGCAGTACACTCATATGTATACACACATATAACATAAAGACTTGTTAGTTATATATATATATATGTAAAATATATATATATATATAAAATATATATGTCTGTATATATACTCCAGATTTTTTTAGTTTACATGTATTATGTTTTATAACAGTTTAGCCTAAATATCACCTAACGGACTCTCCATAAAGTAACCTCTCATTAAAACTTGTTAATGGATTATAAGTGAATATAGTCAAGATGGATAAATAAGTGTATTTATGATATTATAGTAAACGCTGGGATTAATTTCATAAGACATCAGTTGAAATCAGTATTATTAGTATATGGTCACAATTTGTGTTTTTTATACATCATAGGTTAAAAATCTCCTTTTAGTTTATTTCGCATTTTTTGAGCCATACATGTATTGCTAAGTTTGGGGAATGTCAGATAAGGTGATCGTTAGTGTTCATCGGATATGTCTTGTTTTCCTCTTCTAGGCGCTTGCTAGGATTATACTTCTCCACTCTCTTTAAGTTAGGCATAGTCATGCAACTTGGCTTTGGTTAATAAAAAATGAAGATAAGTGATATTTAATACTTCTGAGTACAAGCACTTAAGGGCCAGTGTTCAATTTGCCAGCTTTCCCTTCATCTGCCCTGGCAGTAAATGATGATACTAATGGTAGAGCCTCCTGGAATGACAGCAGTGTACAGCAGAGCCCACACCTACGTGAGATAAACTTGCCAAATCAATAGGAAATAAACCTTTGTTATTTTAAACCAGTAAGATATAGGGACTGTTTGTCTTGCAGCATAACTTAGTTGATTTGGAATAGCACAGCCAGGTAAATGAGGTTAAGTTTTGACTCTCAGGGATGTCATAATTTAATGAAAGAGATAGTCTTAAAAGCAAATCATTATAAAGCAAGTCAATAAGTGCTAACAAGAGGTGTCAGAGACCACAAAGACATGAAAAATGAAGCTTCTACATAAGTTAGGGAGAGATTCAAGAAGTTGTGATACTAGAATGTAGCCTAGAAGAAAATTTAAAAGTTCTTCAGGCAGAAAAAGGGTTAGAGAAGCATTTCAGGATGTGGGAACGCTATGAGGCATAGCAAGTTTGTAATATTACAAAAAAACCCTGACTTTTGGGTCATATGTTTATGCCCACAGTAGACACTTGGATTGGATTCGGAGCTCTTTAGCAAGGTAGAGTGAAGTGGTGGAGGATATGACCTCTGGAGTAAGATTACCTGGAGTTGAACTCTAGTTCGGTACCTGTGTCATTTTAGGCATGCTACTTAGCTTTCTAAGACAAGTTCCCCCTATGTAAGTTAGAGACAATAATGATGCTGCGAAGATTCAATGACATATTTTTGATTCACCTAACAGAGTGCTTGACATGTAATAACTATGTAAAATGTAAGTTTCATAATTATTAGTAGGAATATTATATCAGCCATAATAATTTCATAGATGGAAATGAGACAAGATTGGGCAATAAGAACAGGCAGTGCTGACCTAAAGGAGAAGGTAGGAGAGAACACTGCAGGCTGAAATTACCTGAGAACTCTTTTGGGCTGTCATAGGAGGGATGCCCTGGGGACATGCAAAGATGCTAGAATGCTGATCTTGCCAATATATTTTTATATTTTTAGTCTTTATGCATTAGAAGAATCTTGAGTTTACTCATCAAATCTATAAATAGAATGAGGGCATAAGCTAAATCAGGCCTGCAAAGTAGAGGCAAGGGACAATTAGTGGAACCCCGACTACACTCATCATCTGGTCCCTGGTGACCTGTCTTGTTTTGTGGGCAAATTAGCCACTCTAAGTGTTAGTGTACTAAAAAAATGAGGATATTAAGTATATTCTCTTCATAGAGATACAGAAAGAATAAAATGAAATGGGCAAATTCATGATTTTTATAAACATTAAACTAACAAATGGCTATGAATCATCAAGTCATTATGTGGTGATATATAAAATGTTAATTATAATTTTCCACTGCACAGGTAAGGAGTAACTGGAACTCACCTGTTTTGCTTGTAGTAATGTAGAATGGTATAGTTACTTTAGAGAACAGTTTGTCAGTTTTTTATAAAATTGACATAAACTTGCTGTATAACTCAATAGTTCCACTCCTAGGTATTTACTCAGGAGAAAAGAGATCTATTCTCAATATTCATAGCAGTTTCACTTATAATAGGAAAAAACTAGCCACAATAAAATGACCAACAACCAGTGACTGAATAAAGAAACTGCGATATACCCATAGGATGGAGCACTGATCAGCTATAAAAAGGACCCAACTACTGATACATATAACAACACAAATAAATCTCAAAAATATGTTAAGTGAAAAAGTCACACTGAAAAAACTGCATATTGGATGATTTCATTTATTTAACATTCTAGAAAGGACAAAATTATAGAGATAAAAAAGGCATCAGTGGTTGCCATAGGGTAGGGTGGAGGAAGTGGTGAGAAGAAGAGAGAAAGAAATTGAGTATAAGGAGACAAGAGAAGTTTTTTGGGTGATAGAAATGTTCTGTGTTTTGACTCTGGTAGTGGTTACAAGACTGTATACATTCGTCAAAGCGCACATAATTATACAGTTTAAATGAATGAATTTTATTGTATGTAGAGTATATGTCAATTTAAAATAATTTAAGGAAACAGTTATAATAGAAACCTCCAAAATGAGAGAACATCAGATACTAGTCAAGAATTTGCAACCCAGAAAGTCATTCTAGAAAAGAGAAACCAAGAACTTGGATATTGAGCGTTTAGCCTTCCTAACAGTGGAGACTTCTACATTTGAGCCTATCATTAGGATTTGGTATTAGTGAATTAAGTCAAAATATGAATGAAAAAATGACAGCCTCTTAGAAAACCTGCCGTTGTAAGTTTATTAGAATAATTTTAGAAGGTCCTTTTTAAATATGTTTATGTTTTAAGAGCTATGTCTTGTTCAAAAGTTCCAAGACATTTTAAAAAATAACTCGCTATCTAAGCTTTCCTCCAAAACTGTTTTTTTCAACTAAGACAGCTTCCACCTTTAAAGCCAGTTTTTAAGTGCTATAGTCTGATGCATTTTTATTCAAAGTGACGAAATAACACAAATTTCCTCTTACAAAACAAATTTCCTCTTATAAAAAAAGAAGAAAACTCGGAAGAATGCCAGAAGCATGCCTCTTGTACATGCTTGTTTTTCATGTTTACATATTTTATTGGACTGCCTTTACAAAGAAAGCCAGAAGTCTAAGATAACATTTAATATGCAGAATCATAGTGTAAGTAGCTGTAAAACTTGGCATTTAAATTCTTTCTTAAAATCAGCATGCAAAAATCAAATACACTATCGGTTAGTTGACTGTGGTAAGATCGGAAG
>NW_006494614.1:21800828-21829939 GCF_000325575.1 Pteropus alecto | reverse complement strand
CATGAGAAACCAAAATAAGCATGCACGAAGATCAGGACACTGTTTTTGTGCTTTGTTCTCTGTCTTGATCTATGATGGATTGTTTAGATCATGTTTCCTTTAGCAGATCAATAACATGGTAAATGGAGACTTCTTTCCTTATTATTATTTTTTTAACCTAAGTCCTATTTCAGCTTCAGCGGGAGGTTTTTTGTTTTTCTTTTTTTCTTGCTCTCAGACTATGGCACTGACCACATAACCATACGAGTAATGGTGATGATATTTATTTAACTACAGTTTTACATACAACAAACAAGTTTGTAGTGCCTCTATTTCAAATGTAATATTTCAAGTGGGGTAAAAGAATACTTTTAAAAAAATAGTACTGTACAATTTGAAATGCTTGAGTGTCTTTAATGCATTTTTATACACAATACTTCATTTCTACTGCCAAGAACTCTCCCAGATGGGGTCCAGAAATATGTTATTATGCTCACTGTGTTCGATGATAATGAGGCAAAAAAAGTTGTTTACCTAATATTTTCTAGCAATAAGTGGCAAGCCAAGCCTAGAACTGAGTTATTGTAACTCCTTGACCTGCTGCTCTGCCATACTGTCGTTCTAAGACAATATTCTTGCTCCTTAGTAAGATGAAAATGAGGCAATTGAATTTGGGTGTATAGTCTTTATGTTTTTCCACCCAGGTCTTGTGGGGTTAAATTACATGGAATGTTAAAGACAGGTCCAGATTGGTGGCCACATTGCAGTTCCATCATGTCCGGGCCTTACTGTGACTTATACTGAGTAATGACAATGTACAGTGTTACATACTGTTTTGTAGAGTTGGCGGCAAACTTATGTGGGATTTATGAAACTCCAGGCAAAGCGTTATGATCCTACAAGTATCCCCACCGTTTTCTCCTCACATTCTCTGTCCTTTGAGTAAATGTACTGGTTTCCTGTCCAATATAACCATTATCTATATTGAAAAAAAAAGTTCTAAAACATTTATTCATTTCTTTAACATATATATTGAGCACCTATCATGTACCTGATAGTTTTCTAGAACTAGAGATATAACAATGATTAAAATGAACGAAGTCCTATTTATGGAGATTTTGATCATTCTTATTCATATTATTATAAATTGTCTTCAATCAGGAAATTTTTGAGAAACTTGGGAAACCATACTGAATGAGTGTAAGTAGTTGGTCAGGGAAGGTGGGGTCTCATCCTTGGAGATTAGGTCTCAAGTAGGTACACCCTGAGAAATAGCTGGACAAATGGAACTTGGGTATTATGAGAACATGCTAAGTAGAGATTGTACCTGCTACAGTAGGAAGAAAAGTCTATCTTGAAACTGTATACAAAAATATCTCCCATTGAGATCTAGTAGTCATTCCAGAGGAAAGAGGAGAAATCAACCATAAACCTCTCAGTACATAAGCATTTATCTCTCACATGTTTGTGGGATTGCTGGAGGACCCCAGCCAATGGTAGCTGAGTTTACTGATTCTTCTTTAGGTTGGCAGGGTGGAAGTGACATAGGCTGGGCTTCAAAAGGGTTGGCTTCAAGCTACAGGTTGCGCCCAGATTTGCTCCACGTGTCCCAGGTTTGTCTCATGGTAATGACAGTTTAAGAGGGCAAGTCCCAACGTACAAATGCATGAGCACATTTCAAGCCCTTTCTTGTCACATCCCATCAATTGGGTAATATTCTATTGGCTAAAGCAAGTCACATGGCCAAGCCCCAAGTTGAGGGGCAGAGGATCCATGATATAAAATTGTCTGTGAAAGCATGTTAACATTCTGACTTATTTTTTTCATTTTATCATACCTTCCATTAACACTATTCTTTTCCCTTTCAAAATAAGTTTCTTTCCTTAATATAAAAATAAACATACCTCTTAGATAAAGGTACATCGAAATAGCTTAATTTAGAGACTTCCGGCTGACTCTCCAGAATTCTTGAACCATTTAGGCTGAGTTTTCAGCAAGGAAGAAAGCCAAAGCAAATGCACCTGCTCTCCTGTTGAGACCTTTGAATTGTGGCAGCTCTAATAAGGACACAAGAATTATAGCTCTGAGACTGTCTTTAAGCTTTTCTTCAACCAAATAGACTGAGGTTATAGGAGTGCACTTTTAACATTCTTGCCTTTAGAGGCTTAAACTGTTTATGCCTATAAAGAGATAGATTAAAGCTGTTTGAAATATAGTGGTTAACTTTTACTTATGTATATAATTTTCAAGTAATAGAAATTGATATAACTTTCATGACTGCATTTTTCAGTATTTTTCTATTACAAATATTTTTTTAAAAACTTTTGTTATGAAATGTTGCTCTTAGAAATTGCAACTAAGGCTCAGAATTTCTTAGAAAATAAATGTCACTTGCCATATAAGGCATATGGCACAAGACATACTTTCAGTTCTACATCAAATGTAGACCATGTCTTTCAAAATACCAATTTTAGGACTTTTTTTCAGACATAAATGCTAGTACAATTCTTAGGTAGTCTTTTGTGTGAAATATGAGCAGTAAATTTACCTTCTAAATAATCTACATATAAATTGACAGGTAGTGTTTAAACATATAGTACCATGGTTTTGTTCTTTTCTTGAACTCTGTTTTAAATGCTCCTTTAAGTTTTTCGTATATATATAGATTCATCTTGATGAAAAATATTCCTATTAAAATTTCTTAGTTTTAACTATATTTATATTTATCCTTCTGATTCTAACAAGGGCATAAAGAAAAAAAATTGTTCACTTTGAAAAAGTATATTAATTGTTTGACTTCCATAGTCATTTACTGGAATTATTGTTTTTCAAACCACATTATAGTGTGCTTGCATGAAAGTTGGCATATCCTTAAATTCTAAGACTTGTGCCTTTTTTTTTTTGAGCTATCACTTATTTTTCTTATTTATTTTTTACTCTTATTGATATAATTTACATACAATAAAATTTACTGATTTGAAGTGTTCAGTTTGATGAATGCCAACAATTGTATATACCTGTGTCACCACAACTCAAAACAATATATAAAATGTTCTCATTACCCACCTCCCACATACTCCAGCCAGAGGCAACTACTTTCTGATTCTTGTCATCATTGATTAGTTTTTACCTTTGCTTGAGCTTTATAAAAATTGAATTATACAGTAAGAACTCTTATGTCTGGTTCCTTTGATCAATAAAAATTTTTTGAGATTTGTTTATACTGTTGCACACATCAGGAATACATTCCATTGTAGGAATATACCGTGACTCTTTTCCACCAATTTTTCTTTTTAGGAATACCTGGTTTGTTTCCAGTTTTAGTCTATTATGAATAGGCTACAATGAATATTTTTATACAAGTTATTTTGTAGACATATGTTTTTACTTCTCATGGGTAGGTACCTAGAAATAGATCTCTGGGTCATAAGATAGGTTGTTTCTTATTGGTTTATAAGAATTCTGTATATATTTTAGATATAAGCCCTGTATATGTGTGTATATGTACACATATGTAATGTATATAGAAGATATATAATGTAAATATTTTTGGTTGATTTAGTACTTAATTTTATACATCAGAGAAAAAACAAAAATTTTCAGGTAATTGTGTGGTTTTAGAGAAAATGTCTGATTGTCCCTTAAATTTTTCTATAGGCAAAATAAGATATACTATTATTTGCCTGAAAAACAAATATGTAAAATGTATGTGTAAACAGTAAAATTGTTGGATGTAGTATTTTCTCTCCAATATTAGGGTAACAGATGCAGTCTACCTACTACAATGATTATGTTTTATTCATCATACATCTAACTTAGGAATTGCAAAGAAAGGCATTTGGATTTCTATGCCTTTTTCATTATTTCTGTTAAAGTTCACATAAATATATTGATTGCTACCTGTGTAATCAACCAACCAACCAACCAACCAACAAAAACTATAGGCTTTGCACAAAGAATTTTTGTTTTGGTCAAAATCTGTGCCTTTGGTGAGTTGATATTGAATGCTTAGTCATGAAAGTGTTAAGTAACTCCTGTGTGTCATCTCCCTGTGAAATTAGTATATAAGAATGGAGAAAATATGTACTCTGAAAACATAAGGTCTTACTTGGAAGATGAACTTTGTAAGAGTTTGGTGATATGTTTATTCAGTGGATCAAAATGTGAAGCAATTGCCTATGTTCAGGTAAACATAGTAATTAATGCTTTTAGACTAAGAGATAGCCAATGGAAAATATTTACTACTAAACTTAAGTGCCATATTTGCTATTCTATATTATCTAGAATGACTTACCAAGCACTGATTATATCCCTTGGAGAATATATATTTCTTATATTGCAGTTGCAAAGGGTCACTTCATCTTTTCCTAAACTGAATACTACATATTATATCTCTGTTTTAGAGGTGAACAATGAACACTGACATTTTAAATTGTCTAAAAATTTATGCAGTGAAAAAACCTGCTCAACCTGTTTAACTTAATATTTCCCCAATTTATTTGACTATGAAACCATTTCCTTTCCTGTGTGAAAACATTTACTTAATTCATATGGAATGTTTCTATGAAACATTTTTCTGAAATGCTGATTTTATATAACGTTTCAATTTTAGTGAGATGTCATCATCATAATAATACCTGTTTACTATATGTATACCAGGTGCCAGGGTATGCTCTGTAAGATATTAAATTTTTCAGAATTAAGAAGAATTGCTTTTTAAATTTTTTTCTGTAAAGTAACATTTTAATTTTTTCTTTCTGTAATTCTGTTTTGCTTTTCTCAAAAGTATTTTGACATGATTTATTGGTAAAATAGAAATTGAAACTTATAACCAAGGAAAAATTGAGATTATAAATATGCTCACTCTCTCAACACAGTTATTATGATAAGCTTTACGTTTTCTCTGAACTTCTATGGAACCCTGACCAAAAGAAATCATGATAGATATTTGTAATAAACAGGGAATATTTTTCTCGGTGTTAAATTTTGAAAAAAAAAAAGTGAAATGAATGTGGAGTTTTATAGAAAGAAATCAAACTGATGTAATAGATGGTGACCTCACCAGTATTTTACAGTAAAGGCAGAAAGCTACTTCATACAACTATTTCTTGTATTGACCTGTCATAAAAGCTGAAGGCAGTTAAACATTAAAATGCAGTTCAGGGAAAGCTGTTTTATGAGGGGCTGTGATAATGTGGTCAAAGTTATGGAGACTTCTTGCGGTTTAGCTTCCTCTGAGGAAAGGACATCGATGGTCCAGTGGAGTGAATGAGCGGCTCATTTGTTGTCCACCGTTCCCAGTCACCTCCCTGCACGTTGTTAGAATTATCCAGGGGAACTAATTTGTGAAAATCTCTGGGTCCAAACTGCAGCTTTGTAGGTCTGGGCTGGGACCCAAGGACTTTTTCCCTTTAAAAACCTCTTTAGATGATTCTGATATATGACTAGGTTTGGAAGCCTCTCATAGATAATTTTCCCTGAATATCACTTCTATGTCAATTGGCTTTTTTATAGGACCTGGCTATTAAAGAAGGCTATTAAATTTAATTTTGTATTCCTTCCTGTGGACCTAGAGTAAAAATATTGTACAATGAAGGGAATTAACTTTTAAGAGAGTTGTTAACCCAAAGAGGTGCTGCCAAAATGGGCGGGTTTCTGGAACATAGGCCTAAGGAGAGATACTGAGGGACTGATAAGAAAGAGAAGCGAAGAGAGGGTGTGAAGGGGACACAGGACCACTGAATTCAAATATGTGAAGAGATGGTCTTTTAAAAAGGCAACAAACTTGTTCCATATAGCTTTTCAAGGGCGGAGTTAGGACCCATACATAGAAGTTACATAGAACAGATTTCAGTAAATATATTTTAAAAAATGTTGCAACAGTCAGGACTCTTTAACAATAGAATTAGCTATCTCAAGACCAGTGAATTCTTTGTGGCTTTAGGTTTGCCTACAGCAGAAGTATGAATGATATAGAAGAAGTTAGTAACTTGGATGGGAGGGGTAACAAATTTCAGTCTTCAAGTTTGAAAACCCCTCATGTTTTTCTACATCCATGAATCTGTAAATAAGAGGTATATACCAAGTAAATCTGAGGAGCGACTAACTGGAACTCTGGAAGTGCTGCTGAAGAGCAAGGTGAACATTAGTTATATATATATTTTATGACCTTCATGAACACTAAGTGACATGGCAGTATACACATACATTAAAAGTATAATAGACTAGAGTTTTATTCTTCAAAATAAATATATTTTAAATTGAACATTTTTGGAGGGAAAATAGGCAGACTTTATTGCATTATTAATCTAGATCCTACACTTAATCTTATTGTTTTTACTTGTGTTGGAAGTTAATTAATTTTTATATTAAAAAATAATTTAAGCAATCCTAAGGAAATAAAATGGTATATAATAGAGTTCAGCTTGTGGAACTAATACTGTTGCAATTTACATATAACAGGGCTTCGTAAATTCTACATCAAATGGCTATTTAACCTACTTACTACATGGAGTTGTGAGGATCAAATGAGTTAATGCGTATAAAGAGCTTGAAAGAGTCCATGTGAAATACATGCTCAATACAAGTAAGTTATTATTATTGTTACTATTAGTATCGATGAACAGACTGACTTGCTTTCAGACTGTGATCATAGCGCTTGGCATGGCACGTGGCACAGAGCACATGTCTGGAGAATTTGTTCATTGATGACAAAGACGTCATAATCACGAGGGCTTCTCAGCCTTTGGAAGGAACATGCTTGCATTTCACGTCCTATTTCCAAAGCAGACATTTTTGAACTTCTTCCCAGTACTTGAGCTGCAGCTATTGAACAAAGTCTCTTATGCCTATATAAGGACTGATTTTTTTAGAAGATACTGGTGAAGGGTTAATGAGAGTCCTTAGCCTTGAAGGCTTTCTGGAGTTTAGTACATTTGAGTTGAATTTTGAAAGGACTAAAATTTAATGGAGAGGGAAAAAGAGACAGATAATTTTAAGTAAGAAAAGTGGCATTTGGCATGGAGATGAAAATAATGTGTTCTAAAATTTTTAGATATATTTACTTCACTTGGGAAATGGGCTACGTTAAGAATTAAGAGGAAGAGATTAGTGAATGAGGGAATTTGTAGGTGAAATACCTTGGAACTAGATAGCTGTGCATTGTATTTGATATGGTGGGGAGTGTGAAGCCCTTTTATAGAATCTGTGAATAGGAGAAAATGGAGGTTGAGAAAGAATACTCCAGTAGTTCATTCAAGAGAGAAAATGAATTTGGGAGTAGTAGACATAAATAAGAAAGGGAAGTTTTTCAAGATCCTTCAAAAAAGTAGCCAGAGGACTCAATGACTTATTGGCATTAAGTGAGAGTGAGAGGTCCTAGTGGCATCAAGATTGTGAACATCAGTACTGGGAAGATTTAATTGATGACCAGAATTTGAGAGGTGGCTGAGAGAAGGAGGAATATTGCGTTCAGTATTTTAGTCTGTTCAAGCTCAGTTGTTAGAAGGATTGTTAGAACATAGATACAGATATAAGACGATGGATAATAATGGGAGAGGAAATCTGGAAATGACAGTTCAGAAACCATTAGCGTATTTGAAGCCATAGGAATAATGGTCTTATCAGGTCAAAAGGGAGAGCAGAGGGGCTTAGAGAATGATTACCTTTGTCAGTGAAGACTAACTAGTCCTATTCATTGTATTGTTTTTCCAGTTATCATACCTTTCACCTATATTTTCCTAATTATATGTTCATATTTTCATCAGTTTGGATGAAGGCAATGAAAAAAGTTATTTACAAGATATTTTCTCTTTTTCTCACTCTAAATACATACAAAAAATTAAAACAAAGGAGCAATCATATTCAGGCGTTAAAGTTCCCATTGAAGTGTCGAAATGATGTGGTTTCATTCTTTTGTTATATTTTAGGTAAAAGAAGCATCGTGGCCTCTTAATAAAATAAAGAAATATTTCATTTAAAATAAAGAAATATTTCATTTCAAATAAATAGTGAATAGTGTATATTTTTTTGTATAGTACTTTAATATTTATGCACAAGTAATAGTCCACGTACAATATATTTTTGTATCTAACTGGCTCCAGTTTTCCTGTAACTTGCTAGGCAGGTGAATTCATTGAGAAAATAGTTACAATTAATTGAAAGCAGTGCCTGAAATTTCATTAATGCTTTTCCAAGTTTCATTTTCCCATTTTATTTTATCTATTTAAAATCCACTTAAATCCCACCAAGGAGCTATTATGGACCTCTAGTAGATATTTATTTAGCTATCTGGCTCCCCGGTGAGGAAGGAGAAAGAATGCTTGCGGAGAAAAGGCATATTTAGGTACATAAAACTACCCTAAAATTATTATTCAAAGAGCTGTGCTTTTGTGTTACAAAGAAAAAGTAGAAAAATCATTAGTTGTAAAAAAGCTCTGCCAATAATCTTTACAGATACCATTCATCCGTCTCTACTACCAAATTGCATTCTTTACCCTGGATATTTAGACTGTAGATAACCATTATCTGACAACTATCTATTATTCTTCTACAACATTGAAATGTGGCAAGGAGATATGGGATGCTTAAAACTTGAAATATTAAATTACAGTTGTGTGCTTCATGCTAAAATTTGAATGACAATGAAATAATTTGCTCAAAACAGTGTTTCACAGATATCATGTGATTTCTGAAATGGTAAATTGAGCTTCTAAGAAGATAGTGTGGTATTTCACAAATAAATTTGTAACTTAGGTTGCACCAAGTGCAATATATGACATATGACCAGATGACATGGCTAAAGGCATGTAGTATTCTTAGCACAGCTCCTGGCCCACTGTAGGCACTCAGAAATTTTAGCTGATATTATTCACTGTTATTTTTCTGTTTTGTTATTGTATAGTTTTCATGTCTAAATATGTTTACACTTTTCGAAATTCATCTTGTTTTGCTGAATAGCTTTTTTTAATTTAGACAATTTTTAGTTATATGATTCTCATTAAGAGTGTTAATATTCCTGTTTAACTTGGTGCTATTGTCAACTAAACAGTCTCTTTCATCTCACTTGTTCAAGTCAATGGTTGTTTAAGATGGAGAGCCCACACTTAGCTAAGCTTGGGACAGAGCCAGCAGTTTAGAACAGTGATCCTCACTGGGTCATAAGTTAATTGTGAAGGGTATTAGGAACTATTGATTAATGAGATTTAAGTCCTAAAAACTATAAACAATTTCCTCTTTAAGATAAGCTTATGTTAGTTTCAAGATTATCCTAATGATAGTGTCAGATTCACTCATATTTAGACCAATATGTTTTCTTTCTTTTTAAATTTAAGTACAGTTGGTATACAATTTTATATTAGTTTCAGTTGCACAATATAGTGACTTGCTAATATACCTTACAATGTGACCATCACAATAAGTCTAGTAAGCATCTGTCGCCCTGCAAACTTATCACAATATTGACTATATTCATCTGCACCTTTTTCACCTATACCCAAATGAGTGTGTTTTCATTAGCGGAAAAGAAATGGGTAGGACTTCTCTTTGTGTAAACTGGAACCCATGGTGATGTGTTCTACACAGAAGCACTATCATGGATGTCAAAAGAACAAAAAAAGCTGAATATACTGATCCACACTCAATTCTCCCTTGCTAGATAAAATTAGATATTATTTAGTTTTTTGGATGTTCTCCTTAATTGCTGTATGTTATTATTCCCAGGTGAGTTGTTGTTGTTGTTCATAACTCACTCTGAATCTAAGTCTTCTGAACAGGCTTCAGGTACATTTATCTAACTAGCTTGAATAGACCTGGGCAGTGAAAAAGAAAAGTAGATGGAGTTAGAAACATGTCAGAATCTGCCCAACCCAGGTCTGCTCTGGGTGTTTACTGTAGGCAAGTTGGACATTCAAAAAATGAAAAGGGATCTCTCTATTTTGGCACTCAACAAATGAAATCGGAAACCGCCAACTTATATTTGCTTTTAAGACAGGGTAATTCTTCTCATTAGTGAAAACATAACTGTTAGTGGATGATGGTTGGGAGGAGAGAGCTCCCTCAAACATTCCTCCCTACCCTGGCATAGATAGGAGTAGGGAAGAAATTTTGAGCAAAAATTTCTGCCTCTAGGAGAAGAGTTAGAAATAGGAGAGCTAGAGAGATGATTTTCATTCTCTAAAACTTTTCCAAAATGAACCTCATGAAGCATTACCCTGAAAGAATATTTTGGAGAGAAAATGGAGATGGCAGTTCTGGTCATATGAAAGGTGACATTTTGGGAACTAAGCCCCTACCAGTTTATTTCATGCCATCCGTCTCCATCTCCTCAGCAACTTAGCTTCCTCACTAAACACCTCTCTTCTCCCTCTCCTAGCCTTTCTTACCCTCCCTAGCCTTCTCCTCTCCTCTCTTCTCCTCCACTCTTCTCTCCCCTATTCTTTTAACTTCTTTTCCCATCGCTAATTCCCTCACCTAGGATTGTACCCATGTGTGTAAACAAAGACCGTTTTCCCTTCATCACCCCTCTTTTCTCAATTTATCTTTTGTCTGCATTTGCAGCAATTGTCTACATACTCTGCTATTTTCTACATCACCCTTTTCCCCACCAGCCCACTGCAATGCCACTTGAGCCCCATTTCGTTTTCACTCTTGTAGAATGCAAAACATGATTTCAGGCCTAGTCTTATTTGATGTCTCTGCTACATTGACTAAATTGATTGCTTCCTAGCTCTGGAAATTACTTACTCTTTACTGGATAGATTCCCCGCTTCCTCCTATGGAATGAAAGGAAGTTCTCTCTTGCAGGTTTAGTGGCAGGAGATTTCTGGTTCTCTTGATTTTTTCTAAAGTTGTGTTGTGTTTTGCAAGCAGCAGGTGGCTTTTGGAGAATGCATGTAGGTCAGTGAGTAAAAAAAATGTAAAAGGGGCAAAGCGCAGGGGATAGTAGCATAGGTATGTAAAAATATTTCAAGAATTCGTGAATGGAGAAAAAAACTAATTTTGTTAACAGAAAATAGTAGCTTGGATAAAAAGAGGTTAATTGATCATATTGCTGAAATGTTGGAAACAATATTAGGACCTTGAAGAACCAAGCTCATTAAAATTCTGGAGACATAAAGGGATGATAAACAGGGCAGGTTTGAATAATCCAGAAGACCAAGGATTTGACTTTTTACCTATTATTTTCTTTCTTATCAGTCTTTGAAAAATTTGTCTTTTCAAGATTTAAAATCATCCATTAATCTCTGTATGAAGCTTTATCATGTTATCACCTTTATGTTAGAATCCTATACTTTTTTGTCTGGTTTTGTGAATAACTTCCTGGCCTCTTTAGGGTTGGTTCGGCAGCCCTCATCATTCATTGTGAAAAATGGCCAGCTGGTTTCTCTTTTCTTATAATTAAGAACCTCCTTCTCCTGTTCTCAAAGTCTTTTTAAAATGATAATTACTCTTATGTGGCTTCTGAGGATTCCCCAGATGCACATCAGAAGTATGATAGGCCCTGATGATTTGTGATTAGTACATCTGGCTTTTCAAATTGCCAGTGTCCACTTTCCTCTTCAGGTGTAGAATTTTCATTGTTCCATCTTCATCTTTTGTATAACAGCCACATTCATTTGTTCACTGTGAAATTGACACGAATATGGAATTTTTTTTAAAACTCATTTTTAAAGTATTTTCAGATTTTCCTCTTTTAGTATTTATAAATGGAAATGAGATCAGTTTTGAAGATCTCTTTTGAAAAATGTATTTGAAGAGATTTTTAACAATTGTATTTGTCTTGCAAATGAATTTAACAAATCTTTTTAGCTTTCATAATTCTCTCCCTTAAATAAACACGTTTTCTGTACCAGATGCCGTTTCTCATTCCACATTCTATAATATTCCTATTGGTCTTAAGGTCACCCTACATTTCTAATTTAACTAACTTCACACCCTTCTATTACCACTGTTCTGCTGTTACAGTTGGAGAATGTCATCTTATGATACTAGAATAATATTTAAAGAACATTCAGTTATGTGAGATTATTTGAATAGTTTCAACAGTGTACCTATAGCATGAAATCAATGGTATTGAAACATATCTGAGGATACTGGACTTTGTAACTTTGTGATTGATTTTTATTAGTTTCCATTTATGTTTCAAGTATTAATATCAAGAAGTTTTTTGTTATTATGGAAAGGACATGACTTTGATGCCAGATAGATCCTTGATACAAACTGTGGCTTCTTAAATATCTGTGTTTGTCATTTATCATTGGAAAAATAATGTAATCTCTTAGATCTTCAGTTTCTTCATTTGTCAAGTGGGATGATCATTATCTCTTTGCAGGATAGTGAGAAGATTAAATGAGATATGCTGTGTACATTTTGGTACATAATGAGTGTTAATTAAACAGAAGTTTTTATTTTCCTACCCTGTTTAGAAAAATCAGAAAAAAGGGGATTTTTTCCTCTGTACTATTAAGATTTTGCTCTATATACAATTATTTTAAGGCCTTATTTGATAAAATATCAGTATAGTTGTTAAATAATGTCTCACTGGTTCAAAGAAATTACTTGACATTAAGAGTGTTTTTCACTAGATAAGTCATATGCTGACAAATACTTTTTTTCTGGTTCAGAAACATAATGAATCTTAGTCAAACCACATAAAAACAAATTTACTAGAGTTATTTAAATCATTAAACTTGGCCATAAATTAATTTATAGTTTGTAAATATTTTATAAAAATATGCTGTAATCTTACAAAAAGGTGTTACCTAGAATCTATTGTAAATCACTAATTTTAGCATGTGAAATTAGTTATTCAAGCTTGAAATCTATAGCTTTTTGTCCTTTTTATCTTATAGATTCCTTTAACAAATAGTGAGTGACATGTCAGGCACTGTTCTAGGCTCTCGCTATGTCAGTGAACCAGAAATCCCTCTTCTTGAGCAGCTCATGTTTCAGCAGTGGAAGCTGGTACATTTTAGTAAGTAGTAGAGCAAGGTGAAGGATATTGGAAGTATGTGGCTGTGATGGGGGCGGGGGGGGTGGCGGGGAAGCAGAGTACAATAGTTAAGTAAAATAATTAGAGTAGGAACCAACAACAACTGACCCTTGAGCAAACACTTGAAAGAGGTAAGGGTGTTAGTCATACCAATATGAGAGAAGAGCATTCCAGACAGAAAAAAGGGTTGGTGCAAAGGTCTCAAGGCAAGATTGTGCCTAGTGTGATTGAGGAAGACCAGCCAGTGTGTCTGGAGCAGAGTGAGCAAGGGGTAGAGAGGTAACCGTAGGAGATAAACTCTGAGAGTTATAGGAGGCCAGATTATATTCTAAAGACCCTGATATTTTAGGTGAGTAAACTAGGGAGCTGTTGCAAGATTTTGAGCTGAGGAGTCATTGTCTGATTTATCTTTCAAAAGAATCGCTCTGGCTGTTGTGTTAAGAATAGTCTCTAGGAGGAAGACAAACACAAATGCCTGGCATCCAGTTAAAAGTCTGTTGTGGGAATCCAAGTAGAAGGTGAGATTGGCTCGGGACAGCCTGGCAATAGTGGAGGAAGTGAGAAATGGTCAGAGTTGGCATATAGTTTGAAAGTGGAACCAATCTGGTAGATTGGATGCAAGGTGTGAGAGAAAAGAGAAGTCTAAAGTTTTTAGCCTGAACAGCTATAGAAATGTATTTGCAATTCAGCCAAAATAGAAATGGCTGCTGGAAGATCAGGTTTAAGAAAAAGAGGAAGAATCCCATTTTGGAAATGTTGATTTTGAGAAATCTATTACAAACCAAATGAAGAGGCAGTTAGATGTCTGAGTTAAGAGAGGATCGATTGAGCTGGAGATAGAAATTTTGCATATATTTTAGGTACTTTCTACTAATGACATATGGAAGAGGGGCTTGAAGCACTAAATATGAGGTTTAGAAGAAAAGGGCTAGCTACAGAGCCCTTGAGGTCTCTTCCTGTCTATTTTTTCCTTGTTTCTATGTATTTTTAATGAGTGATCAGCAAATCAAAAAATTGTGTATTTGAAAAATGTTTCATTCTTTAAACTTATAGTATTTTTACTGCCCCTAAGGTCTCGTGACAAACATAGACCAGTACAATAACACTTGGGGGTAAGCAAAAAAATGCTTTTTCCCCCTAGTGCCATTTAGATGAAATTGTTGTCTCCATTGGTGATAGGAGAAACCTCAGTAAAATTCAAAAACCAAAAGACTGAGAACAAAAATATAAACATGTCATAATCTATTTGGCAGCTTAGTGCCAAAACAATAACTAGTTTTCTGACATTAGTCATGTAAGATGGAATAATTATATTTAAGTCCAAATTGAGATAAAGTTTCATAAAATAGTTTTTTTCTTTTTTCCTTTTTTTCTTTTTTTTTTGCAAGTGGGGGAGTTGAAGCAGGGGGTGGTGCTAATGATTTCAGGCACCAAAATGGAAACTCAAAAGAGAGAATGTAATTTTATAAGTTGTAGTTTTTGGAGGCATTTAGGATTTTTAATTTACATACTCTAAGTTTCTGGAAGCATACTTAGTTCCTCTTTGGAGAGATGGAAACCTTACCATAGCCTTATTGGCAGGCTTGTGGCAATGTTAGTTTCTTCTGTGTGTAAGTGCATGGAAGAGTATAAGTGGCTGAGTGGGCAGTTGGCAGCCATTCTTTGCATTGATCGCAGTCATTCATAAAACCCAGTAGTGCTGAGGGCGGAGACAGGAGCATTCCCTTGAGGTGGTAGCAGAATGTCTCATTTGCATAAATCTTCAGTGATGCTTGAGTGACCAGGGAATGCTCACAGGCAGTTAGAAGACTGTTAAGAATCCATGTCTGATAGATCCCTGATTAATTGAAGACTTTGCAAAGAATAAGAGGTTAAATCCCTTGAACTCCTATTCTCTTAATCCAAGTCAGCATTGTGGCATCATTTGTTGCCTCCTTATGTCTGGCCGAAAGAATAAATCATATGTAGAGAAAGGCCCTTAATAGCTGCAACATACTGAAATATTATTCTATTTCTTAAAGTATGAAGGGACTATCTTTTTATAATAACTTTAATGCATGGGAAATAATGAGAAGCAGTGGGGCTAAAAAATTAGAACTGTCAAAACTATTATAGTTTATCCCTCCAAATTGTGCTATGTTACACACAACAATTCAATTATAGTTTTAGAGAAAAGTTAATTCACGCAGGCTAACAAAATCTAATGTTTCTTTATGTATTTACATATCTATCTGAGTGTAGGGCATTTTTAACTTTTCTTTCTTATATTAAGAAGAGATTTCAGCTAAAAAGAAGTCAAATTAGAAAATATAGGAATATATATTACCAAAATTTAGAACTCCTTCAAATTGGATAAATAATTAGCAATCTGAAAAAAATAGTTCTCCCCCTAAAACTCAGTAGCTAGCTATATCACTTTAGTCTTGTGGTCAGGATATATGTTAGTATAAAAAAATATGTTGTTTTCCTGTTTTTTAAAAAAATAATGAAAGCATATTAAGTATATTTTAAATTACATATATTTAAATTAATTCTAAATATATTGTTTTTGAATATTGACGTGTTTATTTTCATGATCTAGTAGAACTTTAAAGTTTAGAAATTTAAATAAAATTTTCATTTGAAAGATTCTATAATATGTGCAGACAGGAGCAATATGTCAGCTTTAAAATTTTAAACCAAAACCACTGGGTACTTGAGATTAGATGATAGTTTTATTATATAGACATGATCTTTCACTCAGAAAAAAAATATGTTGCTTAGAAACCTACCCTAGCGCTGGCCGATATTCCACATTTATTAGAAATGACTCACTTAAAAGCACATTTAAGAAAAACTCTAATTAAGTGGCCGATTTCTTTTATTTCAAAGCTTTGTTCTAAATACCTGAAACTTTAGGGAAAAAAAGAAATGAACTAAGATAGGTGGTTGCATATGTTTCTCACAGATGTAATTTTTCAAAAATTTTTCCAAAGTTGGTGATATATCCGGTATTTTCACAAACCAGTACATGTAGATTAAACATGCTGTATGTGTGTGCTATTTTTAGTTGAGTGAGAAATGCTAAAGATTTTCCAGTGCTGTAAAATTTAACTTCCTGGGCACTGTACTCTGTGTAAGTTAGATTAAAATTTTGGAGTTCAGAAATCCTAGGATATTCTTCCTAACAACTGCCTTTACCCTGATGCCTGAGTGGCCTTCTCTTCTCATGAAACTAGAACAAAACAGAGGCCTTGTGATTCCTGTAGAAGTTTTAGACTCACATCTCTTGGCCAATCCATTAAGAGTTTAGCATTAGCTCTTGACAAATGTCACTTTTTTTTTTTTTTACTTGTATCCGAGTGGGGATGTGTGTTGAGGCTTTGAAATGGCACTGTTTTCTTTTCTCGTCACATTGCCCATTTATTTCTGAGTCTTATTTGGCCTTGTTTGGAATGAGCAGTGTGTGTGTGTGCACGTTTCTGTGCGTTGTGTCCATGTTTCCCTGTTTCATTTTTTTCAGAAGTGGAGAATTTTGCCATGCAGCTTTGAGCTCTGGGAAAAGTTTATCTGCCACTGCCTCACCAGTAATCCACTTCTGGAATAACATGACTGGTCTCAAATACAAGTAGTGTAGTCAAACCTACAAGAAACCTCCGCGAAAATTGTTTAAAACCAGGTTCATGTTTGAGAACCCTGGGTTCTCAGGGGTGTTTCCATTTAGCAAAAGCTAAGATGTGGGGGTCTCAGCTTTATAACCAAGGCTTCCCTATTTAAAGCAATGTTCGTTTTAAAGCATTTGAGGTGAAGGAATATCTGAGCCATCTAAGTGCAGTCTCAGATGAGAGTTTTTTCTTATTTCTGCCAGTGAATCTCTCCCGTGCTCTGTAAGCCCTCTGACATGAGGGTGAGCGTGTATCCTCCTGCTGCCCTTTGATGTCCACCCTCTGCATTTATTTTCTGTGATAGAGGACTTTAAGACACAAAGAACTTTTGCTGGGGTTTTTTGTTTTTTGTATTTTTGTTTTTATATTGTGGAGGTATCTTCTGTTTATTCTACACACACACATACTTTATATATGAACATGTTCCTCTAACTCTTCCTCTTTTCTTAGCTTGAAGGGGATTTTGAACATGAGGCTGTCTTAAGGCCTCTCAGATTTTCTTTTACATAAAGAGAAAGACCTGTGTTGTGATGAATGGCATGAAACAGGACTCTGTATCTTTTAGTAAAATAGCCAAAGCCACAGAAAAACCCTACTCATCGTTTAGCATTTCAACACAACAGCTGTTCCTATTTTTAAAGCTTTCAGATGTCTTCATATGGTGAGGCCAAAGCTTTCAGTAGCATTTCTTCTATGGGGAGAGCTGCTGACAATCATTTCATTGGTGCTAAAAGGAAAATCAAATATGGAGACTATCACAGATTTTTATTTGGTATAATTGAGCTCTTGGAAGCCTGAGTTAAAGATTACCAACTCTAAGGGCTTTTCCAGGGCCTCCAGGTTAACATTAAAGGGGCTTGCAAAGATTTTCCCTTAGACTGTATTTTCAGTACCGTGTTTAATTTCCAGATTTGTTCTACCCTTTTTATAATTAATAGTGCGTTGTGCTGTCTATCATGCGCCCCAGGTGTGTTGTCAGGGACATGGCGAAGCCTGCTGCCTGCAAAACACCAAGAAATGCTGAAAACCAGCCCCACCAACCTTCACCGTGAGTATGGCATTGGTTTTATTGACTGAAAATATCGTCTCTTACACAGATCACTGGTTATAGATTTATTAATTCACATTGCATGTGGGAATAGATACTCTGGCTACTCTGGTATATGTGTAATAAAAAGTCTACTATTGTATTAGATAAAAATATCTGTAAACATTAAATATCTTTGTTATCTTTGTTAAATGATGTTTCTAATGCCCTGTTGTAAGCATAAAACTAATTAGAGGAAAGGGATGCATTTTGGGGGGCTCTAGGGTGGCAGAAATTTTGTACCTACTAGATTTGGAATGTATGTGGGCTGGAGCCTAGGAATTCAGGAAAGTAGGCTACAGAGAGGGGAGGAGCATGAGAGTAAGGGAAATGCATAGGTAGTCTATTATCCACCTTTGCACTGTTAATTCAAACGTAATGGACAATGTGAAAAAGCAGATTGCCCATCTAGTTTTATTTTTACTGCAACTCCAAGTGTAAACCAGTGAAGAGTTAAATGAGCAACCAAAGGGGAAAGCAGGAAGTATAGAAGAAACCAAATAAGTAAACTTCGAGTTGTGAATGTGGATTTTGATGAGATAAAATGTAAAGAGCTTTAAAATTCTGCAGAGTCGCAAGATATATTCAATCTTCTAAGAATTATGCTCCTGGTAAGAAAAATTAAACATTCCTTTAAAATGTCTCAGTGGCGGCAATATTCTCAGCATAATCATTATAGCCAAGTAGTTACTACTGGGGAAGTGGCTTCTTCCAAAGTTTTTAGCAAAAGCCTTTGAAGAAGTGTGTCCTAAGAGTGAGATTTTAATAGATTTCTTTAACTGAGGATTCTTTGAAGCAAAACCAAAATAAAGTGATAACATTGTAAAATGTCTATAAGAAGAAAAGTAAAGTTTTGTAATACTTTTACTCTGACAGTTTTTATTAGCATTGGCAAAAACTGAAATTAAATAAAATATTTAAGTGCTTATATTTTGTGTATTACATACAATTACAGATAATTTAAAATTATTTATGTTTTAAGATATAACATTTTGGTAAATAAATTTCACGAAATTTGATATGATGATTTTATGTTACCTGTGTGTTATCCAAGGGTATCCAAGGTTGTAGATTTTATTTCAATAAATATACTTGAAAATCACTGAATATCATTCTACATTTTATCAATACTTTTCAAGGAATAAAAATAATTTTGATTTAACTGTAGTAAAAATGATTTACAATGACATTGAAAAAAGTACACAGCTGGATGTACTCTTAATGATGTTACTGTATTTTTTTCTATAAATATCTTTACTGTAAAACCGTTTTCCTCTTGATGGAACTTTTCTTGATAATTCAGAGAAAACTTACAATCTCCACTTAATATCTTATGTTCTAGGTATTAGAAGACATTAGAAAACATTAGGTTTCAAGAAACTTCTGGGAAATTTCTTTGAAGAATTCCCATTTATTTTAAAATATGTATGTTCCACATATTGAGGTTTCATTTAAATTGGTCCCACTCATTCTGAAAACCATTTTAAATTGGAATTTTCAGATATAAAGAAGCAATTGTCATTGTTCCCCAAAAGACTTTAGGTCATGTTTTTGGGTCTTATTTTGTTTTTACTTTCTATAGACTTACAGTTGTGGAAATCTGTTGTTAGCTTACAATGTACCCAGTGAAATTTTCCTGGTGGCCCCTCTGACCATAGTGGCTGAAAGTATAGTTGTCTCTCCGAATCCTCCTTTCTGACAGTCCCTTTGCTCACTATATACTTTTCTAACTGAAATAGTGAACCTCTCTTGAGATGACTTGAAAGATTTTAAATTTGCATCATTCTTTATTTCTAATGATTCTCTCTAGAGAGTGATGGGTATAAATTGAGCTCTCCATATCTACTGAAGTGACTTTCTAGGTTGATATGAAAAGGGAAACAATAAATTGGGGATTAGGGGTGATTAAGGATGTGCTGTAGCTTGCAGATCAGTGTTAAGTCATAACCAATTTGTGGATTTGAAAATCAAGAGACTAGTTTTTTGTTTGTTTGTTTTTATTTTTGAATGGAATAGAATAGAAAATATAAGAATACATCCTAGATTAGTACTGTAGTATGAATTTAGATTTCTGATAACAGGGTCAAAATATAAATTCAGTAAACACTACATTTAGTTATAAGGTTGTGCTAATTGATTTTAATTGGGAGAGTAGCTTAGTCAGATTTTTATTATATGTATACATGTGTATATATATAAAATATATTTTGCTTTACTTTGGCAGAAGTGGAGAAAATGGAGTATGAATGTGATGTGGGCAAAACTAGAGACAAGGAAATCAATTAATAGACCATTGTAATAGTCTAGAGAAAAATAAGGTCTCGACTTACAGGAGTAAAAGATGATGTGGGAAGGAAACATTTCAAGAGCTGAGTAAGAAGTCAGATGAACAGTGCTTAATTGTCAATTGAATATGGTTTGTGAGGAAAGAGAATGGGGGACTAGCACATCAATGGTTTGAACAAAAAGTGGAATTAACAAATCAAACCAGGCCCAGGGTAGGGCAATGAGGAGTTCAGATTTTGATATGATGATTTTATGTTACCTCTGTGTTATCCAAGGGTATACATCGAAGAAACAGTTGAGTATATGAATCTGAAGCACTCAGTTAACTGGGGCAGTAGATGACATCACCAAAGGGTATATAATTAGGCAAAACATACCAGAGAAAGAATAGGTAAAGGAAGAGGATCCCCCAAATCAACTGAGAAATAATGGTAAAGAAGTTGGAGAACAAGAAGCCAAGGTAGTAGAGGGATACAAAGGGAATACCCCAGAGTGTCAAATGAAGCGGAATCAATAAATAATTTCACAGATTAAAAATGTCCTTTGGGTTTGGTCATATAGAAGTTAATGGTAGCTTTTTTCATAAAAATTTTAATATATAAGTGGGTGGAAATACTTTATCTCTGTAGGTATGAGGAGCAAATGAGAAGTCAGGAAAAGGGGATGGTCATTGTTCACGCCTTTTTTGAAACACTTGACTGAGTTGGGAAAGAGAAAGAGTGGCAGGTAGATAGGCAGGAAGTAGGGCGACTATGCTTGTGATATTTGGTGCATTCTATTTTGCAAATCTAGATTGATGTATACACATATCAATATAATTTGTATTTTTGATAATTGTGTTTATAAACCATCCAAAGATCGTTGGTTGTTATTAAAATGTCACAGTCATATTTAAAGCATGCTCCATAAGTTTTCATCACTTAATCAAAGCAATAAATCTATCAAAAATATTAGTGGAGTTCAACAAATTGAGTTTTATGCCAGTGATTCCTCACGTATAAGATGCACAGATAAATAAGATAGAATTCCTGTCTTAAGAGTTCCCTCTCAAGTTGGGGAGATGGCAGTTACATAATCAGATATATTATGATACTACATGATAAGTGCAACACTAAAAGTATGTTAAAAAAGAGAAAATGATTTTTTCTGTTTAGGGTTAGTGTGGTCAGGGAATGATTTACAGAGCCTATAATAGTAATATGAAATGTGAAGGATGAATAATTCAGGAGGCAGGCAAGTTTGGGGTACAGAGTTCCAGAAGGAGCGAACAGTTACCCTGAAGCCCAGAATATCATGTTATGCTGGTGTAATTTAAAGCATGGACTCATTGCCGGAGCCTTTGACTGTGTGTGTGTGTGTGTGTGTGTGGTCACGTGGGTGGGTGGCAGTTCATGCATGTATGGAGGGTGGGGGTTGGTGTAGTGTGCGAAAGAGAGAAAGAAAGGAGACAGGAAGTGCTTCATCAGAATCTGAGGAATAGGACACTTGTCAAATTTGGAGAAAATAAGCAACAAATGATTTTATTTTTAAAACTGTATTTTGAAATTTAACATTACATTGTGGGTTTTTGTTTTGTTTTGGTTTTCAAAGTGATCGTGGGTTTTAAAAGTTTGAAACACTTGTACTCATCAGTCTAAGTAATGAATATTAGTGAGAATAAGTATGAGAGTAAGGAGGTAAGGGAGATTTGAGAAAGTTTTGTAGATAGTATAATTAGAATATGATTCATTAGTTGTGACAATAAAGCAAACAGAAGAGACTCACTCATTTTGGCTCAAGAGATTAAGTGGATGTGATAAAATTAAAAAAAAAATTAATTTAGGCACTAAAGCAAATATAGATTTAGCATTAGACTTTTGTATTAGTGGCCAACAGAAACATCCAGAAGACAGTTGGCTATTCATATCTCAAACTCAGGAGAGACTTAGATGAGATATACAAATTTGTGAGCAATTAGTTTATATTAAAAACCGTTAAGACTAATGAAATAGCACAGGGAGAAGGTATAGAGTTAGAAGAAAAGAGTGTAAAAGGCAGTATAGAGGGTGTCACCAGTACATAAACAAAGAGCAGAGGAATTAAGTAAATTATAAGATCATGCAAATACAAACTTGTCTCAGTTTTCTTGGAACTTCTTATGTTTTAGTAGTGAAATTTCACGTCCTGGGAACCTCCCTGGGAAAACTGGGATGGTTGGTCACAATCAAACTGGTACACTTGGAATTTGAAAGTAAAAATCCAGAAAAATATATAGCCAAAAATAAGCTAAGCTAAGACAAATAATTTTTGTATTCCTGTGGAAGGAGACATTATTATGAATAAATTGGATCCAGAGAAGTACATAAATCATAGTTCAGTTTTTTTGTTTTGCTTTGTTTTTTTTTGTTGGCGATTGCCTACTCTTAAAAATCAAGGTGTAATTCACATAACATACATACGATTTACATTTTTTAAAGTGTACAATTTAGTGGTTTTCGCAAAATTGTGCCACCATCACCATTATGTAATTTCAGTACATTTTGATCACCTGCAAAAGAAACCTAATATCTATTGCAGTCATTCCTTTAGTCTCCTCAAAACCTAAGTCCTAGCAACTACTAATATATTTTCTGTCTCTGTGGATTTGCCTGTTCTGAACATTTAGTATAAACAGACTCATATAATATATGACTATTGTTATCTTGTTTTTATAATTTAATATAATATTTTCAAAGTTCACCCATGTTATAGCATGCATCAGTATCTCATTTCTTTTGTTGCCAGATAATATTCCATTGTATGTATATACCACATTTTGGTTTATCCATCCATCGGTTATTTGGCATTTGTGTTCTTTCTGATTTTATGCTGTTATGGTATAAAATTGCTTTTAACATTTGTGTACGAATTTTTTAATGGACATATGGTCTCAGTTCTCTTGAGTATAAACCTAGAAATGAAATTGCTGGGTCATATGGTAATTGTATGTTTACATTTTGGGGGAACTGTTGAGTTGTAATTCAAAGCAGCTGTTCCATTTTATATTTTTACCAGCAATGTAAGAGGATTCCAGTTTCTCTGCATCCTTGACAACACTTGTTATTGTCAGTCTTTGTTTATTACAGCCATCCTTACGGGTGTGAAGAATATGAATATGTTATTGTGGTTTTGATTGTATTTCCCTAATGAATAATGATGTTGAGGATCTTTTCATGTGCTCATTGGCTATTTTTATTGCTTCTCTAGAGAAGTATTGATCAAAATCTTTTGTTCGTTTTTAATTGTGTTATTTGTCTTTTTATTGTTGAGTTGTGAGAGTTCTTTATATATAGTGGATACTATATCCTGTCAGATAAATGATTTGCAAATATTTTTTCCCATTTAGTGAGTTGCATTTTCATTTTCTTGACAGTACCTTGAAGCACAAGTTTTTAATTTTGATTAAGTCCAATTGATCTATTTTAGATTTGGTTACTTGTGGTTTTAGTGTCATACCTAAGAAACTGTTGTCAAATTCAAGGTCATAAAGATTTGCCCCTAGATTTTTTTTTTGAGAGTTTTATAGTTTTAGTTATCACATTTAAGCCTTTGATCCATGTTGTTACTTTTTGTATACAGTGTGAGGTAGGAGTCCCATTTCATTATTTTTCATGTGAATATCTAGTTGTCACAACGTGTTGAAAGCAGACCTATGTGTCTTGCACGTGATCATAGAGGGAAAACTTTCAGTCTTTCCACATTAAATATGATATCAGTTGTGGGGTTTTAGTAGATGTTCTTTATCAGGTTTAGGAAGTTTCTTTCTATTTCTAGTAGTTGAATATTCCTATCATGAAAGGGTGTTGAATTTTCTCAAATGCCTTTTCTGTATCTATTGAGATGATAATGTGTTTTTTTTTTTGGTCCTATATTCTATTAATATGGTGTACTGTTTTGATTGATTTTCATATGTTGAACCAATCTTGCATTCCTGGGATAAATCCCACTTGGTTATCCATTTTATGTTGCTTTATTTGATTTGCTAGTATTTTTGATGATTTTTGTGTATCTATTTATAAGAGATATTGATTTGTAGTTTTCCTATGATGTCTTTGTCTGATTTTAGTATAAAGGTAATAGTATCCTCAGGTGAATTTGGAAGTATTCCCTAGAAGAGTTTGTAAAAAAAGTTTGTAAATTTTTCTCCAAATATTTAGTAGAATTCACCAGTGGAGCCATCAACATTCCTTTGTGGGAAGGTTTTTGATTACTTAAGTTCTGTCTTTGAACATTTGTAATAGTTCTGTATGAATGTTTATGTATGTTTAGGTAAGTGTGTCTTATGAAACTCCCATGTCTTCAGGAAGAGCTTACATTCAAAAGTGAGTTTGATGTAACTCTTAAAACTATTCATGATTTGAGTTTATTGACACATTTGATTTCTAATTCCTAGAAAATAAACAACTTTGTGTGTGTGTGTGCATGTGTATTTACATGTATGACAAATTTCATCATATAAAAATTACCAATGTAACCTCAGAGTGTGGGTTCAGTATAGTTAAAGAAAGTATCTAAAAGACCTTGTGCAAGTTCTTTAATACCGCTGAGATGCTTTGGTTTGGATTTCTCTGATTACATTTAGAAATATTGAGAAACCAGTTTTGATATGGTGTTTATGTTTATTTATTTCTCTTTTGTTTTGTTAGATGTTTGTAAGTCTTATAATAGTTCTATTTAAATTAATTATCAATTTCATTTATTTAACCAAAAAAAAATTGAATTTACGTTCCAGATAAAAATTTAAATTATTTACTCTCAGTATTTTACTTTGCTATTCTGTCGTGTCCTCCTTACTTCCACTTTTCTAGAAATGATCTTTCTGTACAATGGTAATTCATGTCTTGGACTGGATCATTGAATACTATCTGCGTGGAAGCTTTTGACATGGGCATGTGTGTCACACGAACTCTTCTTTTTCCTTTCTTTACAGTTTCAGATGAGTTAGCCTTGAATCTACAGGGAGGCTGCATCCAAATTTTTTTTTAATAGGCATACTTTTTCAGCTCTCAAGGGCATGGCTTTTTTCAGTAACAGTCTTTTTACAAATTTAATGATATAACACAAGGACTTATGAGGACTAACATGTATGGGAAAGAATGAATTTAATCATGTAAATGTAGTAGCTTATTTTTAACCTAATTTTAAAATAGTCAAGCTTGAGAACCAGAAATATAACTGAGCAAAATATATATTAATATATTTACTTTTCCCATAGCAGTATGGTAAATATCATATATCTTTATAATTGAAAATATGGTTTCTCATTTAAAATCACACATTTAACATCACAATTATATCTTATACTAGATAAAAGATTGTACAAAAATGTTCTTTGAAGTTGTAAACAGTTGGACAGAAGCCCTTGTCATTATGTCGCTATGCTCTTAAACTCTGCATACCAGACATGATCTTCAGGCTGTGTGTACTAATGCCCAGAACTCTATGTCTCCTTGTATTGGTAGATGGCAAAAGTTCCACAGAAAATTGGGCAACCCACTGGCAAACTGTCACCACCTCAGACACACCTCTTTCATAAATACAATAATTCCTCTTAGAAGCCTGGGAGAGGCTGTATGAATACAGAAATCTAGTCTGCTTTTATCTGTTTTTCTTGATCTTGTCCTTCTACCCATCTGGGTCCATACAGTCTTCTTAACTCCTGAAGTTCTGCAGATTTTATACTCAGTCTTGTCCTAATTCTCTTGAATGTTGATCTCAGTGCAGGTGTGATCTACTCCTTCAGTGGAAACCTGTTAAATCAGCCTAGGATGAGAGGGTGGCATTGAGGACAGGGGAAGTGAACTTATTCCAGTGGCGGAAGAATGTGCAATAGGGGAATTAGTTCACTGATTGCTTTGCAATGAATTAAGCTATGTTTTCTCCCTTCAGTAAATATTTATTTAATCTGTAGAGCAGTCCCCCATAACCCTGGTCTCACTCCTCAGTTTCATTTACCTGTGGTCAGCCATATTCTGAAAAAATTAAATGAAAATTTACAGAAATAAACAATTCACAGGTTTTAAATTGTGTGTTGTTCTGAATATGGTGAAGTCTCATGCTGTCCTACTCTCTCTGGCCTGGATGTGAAGCATCCCTTTTTCCAGCCTATGCAAGCTGCATATGCAACCTGCCTATGCAACTTGCCCTTTAGTTACTCAGTAGCCATCTCAGCTGTCAGATTGTCTGTCACAGTATCACAGTGTTTGTATTAAAGTAACCCTTCTTTTACTTAAAAGTGGACCCAAAGTATAAGAGTAGTGATGTTGGCAATTTAGATATGCTAAAGAGGAGCTGTAAAGTGCTTCCTTTAAGTTAAAAGGTGAAGTTCTTGACTTAATAAAGCAGGGGGGGTGGATCTATGCTGAGGTTGCTTAGATCTATAGTAAGAACAAATCTTGTATTCATGAAATTGCAAGGAAAGAAAAAGAAGTTCTTCCTAGTTTTGCTGTCACTCCTCAAACTGCAAAAGTTATGGCCATAGTACATGATAAGTGCTTAGTTAAGGTGGAAAGGGCATTAATTAAATTTGTGAGTGGAAGATGTGAACGTCAAATGTGTTCCGATTGATGGCAGTGTGTTCCACCAGACAGCATCGAACCTATATGGAGGCTTTAGCAAGAGATCTGCTGAATGAGTGACACCAAGCCATTTATTAGTAAGGGATGGTTATGCAGATTCATATATAGGTTTGGACTGAAAAATATAAAAATGGCTGGAGAGATTGTGTCTTCTGGTGAAGAAGCTGTTGCCATATTTCCAGTGGAATTGAAGAAGTTGATTAGAGTTCAGTGCTCTCCAGGGTTCAGGCATCCGCTGGAGGTCTTGGAATGTATACCTCATGGATAAGGGGGAACTGCTATTCTGTGTGCAGAGCCCAATGCCAGACACTGTATATGATGATGAACAAAGCAGAGTCCTCGTCCTGGTAGAACTTACAGTGTGGGAGGAGATCTAAACAACAAACAGCAGAGATGCAAAACTATTAATTTTTAACAAGGCCTAAACTGAGTGATAGAAAACTACACAGGGGAAGCTGTTTACAGAACATGCTCAAGTAAGACTCTAAGAAGAGGTGACATTTAAAAAAAGACTTAAAAGATGAGAGGTCAGCCTTGTGAAGAGCCATCAGAGGGTGAATCCAAGCAGAGAAGATGGTATATGCAGTGGTCTTTCTACAAATACCAATGTAATGTGTTTGGGGAACTGAAGAAGGCCAGAGAAAAGTGAGATGGAGGGGAGCAATGGATGAGACTGTTGAGATAAACAAGGGTTCCATCTCGGAGGCTTTTCTGGTCTTTGGATTTAATGTAAGAACATTGAGAAGTCCTTGAAGCAGTTCAAAGAAGGGAGAATCATGATCCAACGTAGAGTGGCAAATGGTTTGGGCAAAACAGAATAGTGGTTTGGACTCTGCTGGTGGCAACAGAGATGGAACAATGGAAGGTAGGCATGAAATTTTGGAAGTGGTTAAGGAGATGAACTTCTGGTGTGTGAAAGAGGCTCTAAGTCATGTGTATAAATATCTGATATGCTTAATAGGTCTTCTGTTCATAGACTCCATAATGTATAGGTATATATTTTCTCATAAAGTCTCAAGCATCTTATTATGTATACAAATGTGTCTTCAGCATATATAAGTGAAAATTTTAGAAATATCTATTGTATTACTTTAGATAGGTTTGTATAGAGCTTCAAACATTGAAGGGAAAAATTATGAAAAATAAAATGGAGTAAAAATGGAAACATTAGATTTTTGCCATTTAAAATAAATTTTTTCACTCTAATATTCTGTTGAGATAGAAGACTTAATAATTTTGTAGGTGCTTGAATATACTAAAGGAAATACATGTTTATATATACTAGACAAAAATAGTGTTCAAAGATATCTCACTTACTGAGTAAATTCAACCAAGAAGAAAAAAGCCTGTATGCATAGGCTCTTTTAGCTATATATTTTATTATGAATGAAGATATTATTCAGAGACAAGCAGCCTCTTCTGTACTAATTTTAAGCAAATATTAATATCAAAATTGTGATGAGTTTTATTTTGTTGTTAATTTTATTTTTCATCCAACGATAAGAAATGTCGTTCAATGTCACTACGTATAGTTTTATTACCACCTGTAGTAGGGATTATATTGAGCGGATGATATTAGAAAAATAAAGGTCCAACTAAAATATATATATTTTTTATCTTTTAGAATTAAGTTAGTACAGTCAGTAACTTGAAAATAGATAACACCAGGAATGCTGACATTTCCAATTCATGGTTATAATTAGGAAGTGACAGAATTTTTAAAAATGTGTGGCTTTTATAGTCTTCATTTTCTTTATATGATTTGCTGGTTTACACAGATCAAACTATGCCAGTTCACAAATCTTAAAAAAACCCTATTTCTGCTGTAACTATTTTAAGGTAATATTGTGTTTTTCTCTGCATGCTCAGAGGAGAAGGTAACATCTTCAACTTTGTGAGTACTAAAAGAGTTTAGTTCTGTAAGAGTAGAGCTGTGGTAATTTTATATATGAGTTGTGTCTCATGGAACTTGATTAGTTATTAATTACTTTAACCAAGTATCCTTTGTTGACTAAACTAAGTCTTCTGTTAATGATGCTCTGAGCAGTTCCTATGTTGGCGACTCTGACGTTGGAAGACCTTGTCCCTTGTATACTGACTGTGTCATTTGTTCCTGAGGGTAGAAGAAGTTTTAGCCAAATGCAATTTCCCTCCTCCTGTGTGGAGCATCTGACTTGAATCCTATTCTTTATTATCTTGTTGCTTCTATCAGGAAGCCTAAAGATCACTTTCATTTAAGCCTGGGACCAGCCCCAAGCAGCTAGCTCAATGACTCCCCATCTTTCAGCTTTCTTGGGCCAATTTTAGGATAAATAATATCTGTCCACAAGAACAAAGTATTATTTTTAAAAAGATATCCTGAAGAAACTAAGGTTGTACAACTTTTGACTGAGTTCATTTAATGACAGCTTTACATAAAACCACATGATGTTGGCAACAACTGAGATTTAATGATATGTACACTTGACCTGCATAGGGAAAACAAGATGTGAACTTTATTAGTGACTCACCCCAGGGTCTCAGCAGGA
>NW_006494614.1:21798403-21800762 GCF_000325575.1 Pteropus alecto | reverse complement strand
GTACAGAATCCGGGTCTCTGGATTCCTAGTATAGGATTGATTCAAAAGATGCAGATATTCTATATTATTATCAAGAAGAAGAATTTTGTAATTCTTCAGGTTGCAATGGGTAAGCCCTAGCTTTAAGCGTTAAACCATATATTTTTAGTATTCTTGCTCTGGTACTCGCTGAGTAACATTGGCCCAAGTGTTTTACCTTCCTAGATCTTAGTTTTCTTATCTGAAAAATAGGAAGAATATTATTTCTAGTTATCTCACTGGGATTTTTCGAGGATCAAAGGAGAACAAGTATGTGAGAAAGTTCCATATAGGTATTATAAAATGTTATTCACATATGCTTAAAGTAGCAGTGAATAATCTCTACGTTATTCATTATTTCATTCACTTAACAAATATTTACCAAGCTTTTACAGTGTGCTCATATAGGCACAATTTAAAAACATATTTATATAGCTGCATCTTTTTTTTTTTTTAATCTATTACTGTTTCTTATTGAAAGGAATGGTGTAAAAAGGCATTGGGGCACCTTTTAAAAGAATACACCCCCACCTTACACTACCCTATCATATCTTAAATGCTCTGTACTGTGCGTGAGTAAGGAGGCCAGGAAATGTATATGTGGAAAATTTCCTCAAGTTATTCTGATGTACTCTCCTGATTTAGAACCACTGGTATGTATTAGTGAGATGCTTAGTAAAAATGAAGATTAGCTAGGGTGAGTAATAATTTCATCAATCAAAATTAATGTCGGCATTACTGAAATGGATGTTTCTTCCAAAATTCATGTAGAATGGATGCAAAGGGAAATAAGTATTGGCAATATTATTATTAGAAAGTCACTATGCCTTGGGGCCCGGCCTGGTTACTGTGAATCACTGCTATTTCCTCAGCTCTTCTACAAAGTCTTTTATCCAGGATGAGAATGATCTGTCTGTGCCAAGAAAATAGATGGTTGTTATGCAAAAACAGGAAGCTTATAGCCAAAGGAGAATCTGTAGCCACTGGTTACTTCTGCACCAGTAGGAGAAGGAAGGTATTAAATTAAAAGAAAAGATCGTGACCAGGAGCTTGGGTAATCTATGCAGCGAATTAATGTTTATTTAGTAAAAATGATTTTGATAGATAAATGGATATATTCGTCTATTATGCATATAACAAATATTAAGTATTGTGAATGTGTCTAGGATATATTTAGTGATTTTAGATAGCATTGCTAGTAATATATAATTGAAGTCACAGAGTAGACAATTTTAGAACATGGCATACTGAAGCAAATTTTTTAAGTCTTACTTAACTCTGGATAATATTAAATAAGATTTTCATTATTTTCAAATGACCCATATATGTAGCATATATTTTGACATTCATTCATTTTACTCATTTATTCAACAAAATAGTAGAGACTTATAAAACATTTAAGAAGATATAGCTTAGTTAAGCTGACAGACAGGTAAACAAATAAATACAACGAAGTTTAATGATGAGGCCATGAAAGCACAGAGAAATCTAACTCAAAATTGGAGGTCAGAAAAACTTGGTAGAGCCAGTAATACTTGCCATTTTATTATATTTATGTTAACAATTATATGTTATCTGATATTTTTCTGTAATTCTTTAAAAATATTTATTGAGCACAAGCTGTGTTTCAAATACTGTACTAAATTAGATGAGGGAAAGAAGACCCCTCTTCCTCAAATAATATTTGGTGTAGAATCTGCCCTCAAGTAGTTTATTATTTAATTGCGGAAGATGAGGGGGAAAGGAAGAAGGGAGGGAGAGAGGACAGAAAAGAGAGAGAGATGGGCGAGTGGGTGGATGGGTGAGTGGGTGGATGGATTGGATAAGTTAGTGGCTATGTAGGTATAAAAGATATCTTATAATATGAGTAAATGACAAAAGTGAATTACTTAAAAAATATACAAGGAATTTCCTCAAAGAGGGGTGATAGGTATATAAATAATTGTGACTGAGGTGGTCTGGAATCAGAAAAAGCTACAAGGGGAAAAGAAGGACTAGCTTTCCTTCCAGAATAAGCTGCAATTAGATAGAAAGGACAGATTAGGGCATCCCTGACTAAGAAAATGACTTGGGGAAAAAGTTCAAAGTGAGAATGAAGCTATCAGGCGAAGGGGAAATTGACTATATAATCTAGTTCGAGAAACGTATTTTGCAAAAGAGCTGGGGGATATACACCTATAAAGGCAGATAGGGATCAATTTATAAATCTCCTTGAATCCAGTCTTAGGAAACTGGTTTTACTGCTAAGGAGGACATGGAAGTATCTGAAAATAGAGCTACCCAGTTGAAAGGATTGTTTAAGGATGATGAATTTTTCAGAAGTATGTATGATGGATGATAA
>NW_006494614.1:21787620-21798373 GCF_000325575.1 Pteropus alecto | reverse complement strand
GAGAGAAAGAGACCAATTAGTAGGTGACAAAAATAGACCAGACGTAGTTAATAATAGTAAGGATAATGATAGTGGTTACAGAAGAGATGGATGAGAGAGGCATCTGGAAAGAGAAAGCAGCAGGCTTTGGTAACAAGTGAATGTAGAAAAGAAAGGAACAAGGAGGAAGAAAGACTGAAAAAAAAAAAAGTCCAAGAATTTGACTCTGGGAATTACCTTAGGAAAGTTAATGAAAAATAAAGAAATGCAAAAGGCATGTAGCTCTAGGGAATTATATTCCCTAAAATATGCACTTCTTTTCTAATGCCTTAAGGGAGTTCCATAGGAAGGAAGATTGACACAATGGAGAGAACTGTGTCATGTCGGAGCATCAAAAAGGAAAAGAACACACTTCTGAATTTTCAAAATCTGTCACAAGCTTTTGTTATGCATAAAGTTCCAGCAGAAGAGTGTCTAGTGTTAGCTCTTTGCGATTCTCTGTCAAAGATGATAATAACAATAACTGCAATTATATCTTATTCTGTTTTAGGAACTTCATGTGCATTTAACCCTCATAAAACTTTATATACAATACCATTATTATCTTCATTTTACAAATAAAGAAACTGAGGAACAAAGGTGTAAATTACTTGCTTATACACATACACCCACTAATGGAGAAGCCAGGATTCAAAGCCCGGCAGTTGGAGCCCTGAGCCTATGCTCTAGACTTCCTTGGAGGCAGCCACTCCTGGTAATCTATTTCAGTGATCTGAGTGAGGATCCACTGACACCTTGCTTCTTGCTCAATCCTGGATTACGCACAAGAGGGCTTAAAAGACAAGAATGCCATAGTGTTCTTGATTCAAAGAATTTACTTTAGTTCAGCATATGGTAAGTCATGCTCTCCATGGTAGTTACCCTAAGTGGGAACAAATTCATGGAGGAAATAAAATTTGACGGACCTAGAAGAATGTAAAAGTTGCTGTCAGTTACTTTTTGCATCTGAATTTTTTTATATATGAAATAAGCAGGCTTTTTATTTGTTTTACTTGCAAAAAGGGGGGTCGATATTTAATTTAAAGATGAGCTCCTACAATACTTCAAAAGTATACTATTCATTTGTCAATAAATTGTGTGCTACCTTGGGACATGTTTTCATTGTTTGCCTTAGTTGACTTTCCAAAAAAAGTAATTAACTTAAATGTTTTTTCTTTTAATATTGTCTCCCCACCTGCAGTTTTCACTTGTTGAAAGCAGGGGCTATATTTTATGAAAGTTGTTGGTCTACTAGAATATGTAATACTGTGCAATACCATTGGAACTTGATATAAATTGCTTTCCTTTGATTTGAACTATAGTTTGATTTGATTTGAATAGTGAGTACTGATTGACAAATGATTCCAAGATGAATTCTGTTATCTCCCCTTACTGTGAATGATAAACTGAACTGAGAAACATTAAGAAGTAGAGAATATGGAGAATCAGGGAGGAGAATGAAAGCCTCTTTCATTTGTCCCTTTGGTTTTTCTAACTTTGCATTTCCATACAATGCCAGAGAGCTGCTTCTACCATCTATTATCTTTTGAAGTACTAAAAGTGTTAAAATATTTGGGCTTGTCTTTGTAGTATCATTTGCTGTGAGAGCTCAGGTGGTAGTCTTGAGCCATATTAATGAAAAAGTTCAGACTTGGAAAAAGTGTGACTTTGACTTATGTATCTGTGTGTCTGTGTGTGTCTGTGTGTGCACGTGTATCAATGAAAATAAAATTTAGGTTTTTTTGCAATTAAGATTAGAGGGCATTTAATTTTTCTCTTTCAACAAAGGTAGAATCTCATTTACCACTGTACTGTCCACAGCAGCAAATACAGTTCTTTAAGCCTAAGGGTACTCAAGGTGTACGTGTTTGGTCCAAATAAGATGGAAGTAAGTTCTGTACCTCCTTCACATCACACTCCCTAAACACATGCAGAGTCATGCACATGCATCCTTCTTCACCTTCTCTTTTCTATTTGTGCCACTTCCGTTCTCCCAGTCATCCAGACGGGAAACCCCTGAGTCATTCTCAGCTCCTTCCTTCCTTGTGCTTCCTACATGTAATCAGTCACTGTGTCCTGTCAGCTCTAATTCTGAATCCTCACATCTGTTCCTTCTTTCCATTCTCACTGTCATCTTCTTTATTTGAGACTCTTTCTCTTTTACTTGGAGTTGGAAACCTAATTGGCCTTTTTGTCTCCTATTTGCTCTTCAGTATAAACCATCCCACCCAGCTTTGGTCAGAGCAGCTGCCCTCTCAGATGCCTTCAGGCCTAATAGTCTATGAAAATTACTGCCACTGCCTGTCTTATCCCCCACAGTGCCTTCTCCTAGTCATATGTTTTACAAAATAACGTTGCTCCTTACTCACTGGAGATACTTTCCACTCCTTTTTTCCATCCTGAGCTTTTACCCCCACTGATTTCAGTATCTAATTTTCTCACCCACCCCACTTTCAAGTCTCCGCTCATATGTAATTTTCTTCAAAACTTGCCTGACTAACCACCCCACCAGAATTTTTTTTCTCTGAACTTTTGTTACATCTATCTTACTTAAAGCCCATAGCACTTTCCACTTATTTGTGTATGTGTCTTAGATCTGCTGTGAGTTTATGAGCCCTGTTTTAGTTATTTTTTATTTTCTTAATTCTTGTCCAAGAGGGTTGACAGTTCTTAAGTGGAATTGGTTGCCGAAATGAAACCATGTGCAGCATGCTCATGCTCTCTCACTCTCTCTCTCAATCTTTCAATAAAATATTAAATTTAGAGGTTAAGTTATGCAGGGAAAGGCTCAGTATTAGATGGTCAGAACAGAAGAGCTTTTTGTTATTATTGTCATACACTTGATTTTTTTCTTTCACCATTGGCTGCACAAATTTTGTATTTATCATGTATACAAAATTTAGGGTCAGTAAATTGTATATAAACGTCAAGTACAGATGTGAAGCCTCTACTTACATAGCAAACTATCCTGTGTATACCTTTAAGATATTCTTTCTTGAATCCCATTTTCATCATATTACCTTCTGATTCAAAATGTATTTTAGTGCTTATCAAGTTAAGCCTAAAATTCAATGTCCAGATTTCCTCACATTTCTTCATCTTTATTCATTTCTATTATGTCTCTTCCGCTCACAGGTTTCTGCATGCTTTTAGCAACACATCAAAACATAAAAGATGTTAACTTTACTTATTGGTTGATTGAGTATAAATTGCTGTTGTTGATTATTTTAAACAGCTCTAACCAAGAGTGTATTAGAGACAAGGAGATTGTATTTATAATCTAACATTGGATTTCTGCAGTATGTTTATATCTGAGCTTGAGAAGAAGGAAAATGGGCTTGAGAAACGTCTCTCTATTCTGAAACTTTTAAGTAATTCTTGGATAAAATAGAGGGAGATGCAGAAAGGAAAATGGGAGGTAAAGGCTGTGAACATGCCCAGAAGGACTCAGAGTCAGTGTTAAGAGGATGATCTTTGAGGGAATAGGAGAAGAAAAAGAAAAACTGTATTGCTGGAGCGACACCATAAGAAATATGGAGTTGTCTCTGTCTTGTACAGAAGCAGCAAATGTACATGCTCCTGCAAAGATATGTGGACTAGGATTTTTTTCTGGCAATTGTTGGTTTACGAGGCCCTTGCCTCATTAAACCTCAGTTAAATTTCTCCCCAAGGAGAAAGTCATTATTTTCTACTTTTTTACCTTCAGAAAACTGATGATCAAACTGGTTACCAGTAAATGATAGAGTTATTACTCAGACCTCTGACTCTAATTGCTCATTTCATTTCATTGCAGAGGGTAAGTAGGGCACTCTATAGATAGTCCTGTAAGTTCACATGGTAAACCTTCAGTGTCTGTCTGTCTGTCTGTCTGTCTGTCTACTTACCTACCTACTTTCATCATCATCATTATCTATCATCTATCTATTCACATGTCTATCCATACATAAGCTGATGGAGGTTGTATAAAGGGATGTCCGACACCTTCCATTGCCCACCTATTCATCCACATTCTCACCCTCACCCTCCTTTACACAAATACTATACTTCACCAATACAGACTTGAAGTTCACCAACACACAGTGGAGTGTTAAGAGATGGCCCAGACCATTATAGAAGCCAACTTGTTAAATTTTTAAAAATTTTGCAAGCTGGTTGTTTTAAGAGAGCTTTTAAAAATTAAATTACATAAACTTACAAGTAGGTAAATTATATTAAAATGAATGTTGTAAATTCTCAAATCTTACCATTTCCTAATTATTTTGCTACTGTGCCTATTTATGCTCTTGAGTTATTCACATCCATTGTATCTACATGATAGAAATACTATACAATGGAAATATTGCAGTAGCACTTATTTTACCAACTCTATGTTAAAGTGACATCACATTTGTTGTTTGAAATCTGTCCTGGTAGAAATATTTACACGATGGAAATTGACAACTTCTCTAAATCAGCGCTTTTTGTTGTTGTTTGTTTATTTTAGAGAAACTGTAGTGCATTTATCAGCACAGTGCTGCAAACATATTCTGTTGCTTCTCTCTTTCTTCCCTTGGTAAATGCTCTCCTCTCTGCTTGGAATGTTCCTTATATATCAAATAAATGATATTTTTTAGTGTGTCTCATACAATATTTGGGGCATACTAAAAACTATTTGTTATTCATTGGAAATTCAAATTTAACTAGGTGATCTATATCTGTTAAATCTCACTACTACAGGTTTTTTTTTTAAATGTTTAATCTTCCTAGTACAGAGGTACCAGCTCTTTTTCTCATTGTGTGTCCGTAGTTTCTAACACAGGGAATGGATCAAATGGATCATAATAAGAAAGTTTGGGGTTTTTAAAAAATAACATCTATACTCCTATCGTGTTTCTTATCTAACATGTATTCCGACATGTTTCTATTGGATGAAATCAGGAAACATTTTTATGGAATTTGAAATGACATCACGAGATTTGTGTTTTATAAAGGTAACTTTAGGTACTAGGTGGGCAATGATTTAGAAAGTAGAGATGGTGGACTTAAGGAAACTGGATAGGAAGCTAAAGCAGTAGGCCAGATGGATGATGACAGGGTGTGAACCAAGGAACTGATAGTGCCTTGCAGTAGAGAGGAGAGCATGGATATGAATAAAAATCTGGAGAGAAGACAACTAGACATGATCACTGGATATAGATGCTAAATGAGGAGAAAATAGAAATGACTGAAATTTCTTGCTTGGGCAGTGGAGTTGATGGTGGTGCCATTAACACAGAGAGAAACATAAGATGTATAGCAGATTGGGAGCAGTAAGAATAATTGAGAAGTTCAGTTTGAGACATGCTAAGTTTGATGTGCTGTGACCAGGCAGGATATAAAAAAACTTTTAGCCACCAGTACAGACAGAGCACTGACAGTTAAAATGAAATACCAACCGATTAGAATGGACAGTGGCCATAAACAATCATGCAGTGGTACTGCTGGGTGAGAGTGCTTTCAATTCAGATGTCCAATAGGGAATCATAACTTTGGGTCTGGAACTCAGAAGAGAATTTGAGTCTAAAGATGTTGGAGTCTTGGCTCAAAGGTGATTTGGTGCTCTGGGAGTAGGTGAGATCACTTATAGAATATTTAAAGAAGAGGGTGAATAATGGATCTATAGAGTATATTAATATTTGCAGGGTGGGCAGAAGAAGTAAAAATAGTAAAAAAAAGATGGAGTGATTAGATTTTGTGTATGGTGGAAATGATGGATTATCTTGCTGCCTCTTCAGACTCCATATTTTATTCAGTGGGCCAATTTTTATGTAAGAACTGAAGTTACATAAGTCAAGGCCTCTGAAATACCAAGCACCACAGAGGTTTGGAGGCTTGACCTTTTGTGCTATGGTAAGACCACCCTTAGTTGCACATATTGGGTGACAAGAGATACAGAATGTCATTACACCAGGAGGATCTTCTAGGACTGAAAACAAAGATATTCAAACAGGGAGAAGTATGAGCCTATTAGTGGGAGTCTCAAAGTCGATTGCCCCAGCAGCCTCTCTGGCTTCAGTCAGTGACAAGAGAAGGAAGGGCTGGGAATAGGAAGTTGCCTGTGGTGTGTCATCGATTGTGTCCTTAGAGGGCTTTTGCTGTTGTTGTATTTCTCAAACTTGATAATAGGAGCAATTTTGAGCTGATGAGAAAGCATTTGCATTTGAACAGTGAGTTGTTCTAGTTCTGTTACTCAAGGAGTTCCTGAGGAGACTAAGACTGCCAGCGTCCATATGGTCTGGAAAAGAACACCACGCTCAAGCTCAAATTTGTGTGGGTCAGCAGACCGCTGAGATTTTTTTCTTCCAGTTCTGAAAGGTTGCTTAATCATTTGTCTTCTTATTGCAAATGATACAATAATAATTATAAATGGTTCTTTGCTTCCTAGAGCAGCAAACCTAAATTCTTCCACTTGACATCAAGATCCATGCTAGCCTGCCTTCAGTAAGCCTGCATATTATACCACCAGCTTTACTGTGTGTGAGTCCCTAATTGTCACATTGGCACATCAGGTTGTTTCCTGGTGCCATGTCTTTATCTTATTCCTATTCTCAAAATTACATCCAATTTTGCTTTGCCTATCCAAGTTATTTGGAGTTCATAAGACTTAAATTCATATATCCCAGATCCTTTACTCGTGAAATTTTAAAAATCTGTGTATACCCATTGACCTAGTTATCTTGTTTATGGGAATTTTTCAGGCAGAAATGTGGCAACAATATGTAGCGATATGTGTACAAGGATATTTGCTGCAACAAATTGGAAAAATCTGAATATTCACAAATAGGAAAATGGCTGAGTAAATTATGGTACTTCTCTCTTGTGGAATCCTCTTAATTTTTTGCAGCTATTGAAAATAATCAAATGTCTTCACCTGTCCAGTGAGTGAACCTTGGTAAATAGACTTAGCACTATGAATGGCCTACAGCAAACAAAATAAAGATTAGCCATTACTACTAATATTGTTATAGTATTATATCTGTTATTAGAAAGCAAATCAAAACTACATTTTAAGTGAATAAAGTATTTTCTATATTACCATCTACTCGTAGGGTCCAGTTGTTAATACGACAACAATGTCATATATATGTGGCTAGGCAGAACTGATTCAGATTATTATACAATTATTAAACACTTGTAGAACACAAGTACAAGCCTAGCAAGAGAGATTCTAGCTCTGAGCAGCTGATTTGCCAACAGCTCAATATAAGCCCTGTAGCTAAAGGTGTGTATAAACAATGGAAGAAGTATCAAAGAATATACTCACTATTATCAATAATGGTTCATTATACAAGTGGGACTGGAGTGGAGAAGGAAAATACTATTCTACTTGAACTGCTCTTGTTTGAATTGTCATAATAAGTATGTATTACTTCGTAATTAAAATGACTGAAATTAAAAAATAATGCATCTCTAGAACAGTGACTAGTACATAACAGGTGCTCAATATTTGGTAACTATTATTGTCATCATTATAATTGTTGAGAAGTTCAATAAACTCTAGAAATCTTTCCTAGCATCTACCATATTCTCTGGACCACTGAAACACTGATATGTACAGCTTATTCACAATACATTTAAATACATGGAAGAGGTTTCATTTACTATGGCCGTGCTGGCATGAAAATTTTGTTTTGCTCCAAAAGTATAGTATTTTTTAAAGCAGAGTCACATTTTGTACTTAACCTACTTTATCACATAGTACCAGAAATTTAATTAAACATGTCGATAAACAGGTACAGTCATTTTATTTCAAATAAATAAGAATTTATGAGCCACGGGTTCTTAATTACATTTGATGGTGATCATTGATTGGTTTATTTATTCAACAGATATATGTTGAGCATCTGCTGTCTACCAGTCACCTATGCTAGGTGCCAGGAATATAGCAGCGAACAAGACAGATAAGGCTCATGCTGGCATGATTTTGTATTCTAGAGGGGAAGACACTTAAATAAACCTATATAAACCCATATAAATATGTATTTTTATATATATATATATACACATAATAATAAATAGATAACATCATTAGAGAATATGATGAGAGATAGGAATTTAATGAATAGGGTATTATGATAGAAAATAACAGAGAGGCCTACCTTAATACAGAGTTAAAATGATGTCTGTGAGAGACCTAGAAGGCAGTGAATGGGAAGAAGCAGTCTATGAAAAGCTGGGTGTCCCCAGCAGGAGGGGCAGGAAGCTCCCAGGTGGGAAGGAATGTGTTCTGTAGTCCTGGGTGATGGAAGCACTCAGGGTTAGAGGAGCAGACCTTGGCCAGGTCAGGCAGGGCACAATAAGAATTGGGCTTATTCCAGATTTGATGGTGATATTCTAAGATAATAGCATCTATTAATAATATTAGGCCATAGTTTTATAAGGCTTCATGAAATGTACTGTAACACAGTTAAGATACTAGCAGAATGCTATCATATCTAAGAATACTTTAAACTGTATTTCTGTATAAAATATTACATGGTGATCATAAATATTATTTAAAGAACTAAAATGAATACAGAAAAAAACAATGGGTCTTTTACAAGGTCAAAATTACCAGCCTCAACTAAATTCTATTTCTTTCATCTAGAGCTTTATTTTTTAAGCCATACTGAAAGGAATATAATAACTGCTTTATTTTTATAAATTTCAGACTTTGCTTTGAGATTGCCTCAAGACTATGTGAGTCACTTGTCTTTTTACATTAAGAAAAACTTTTAAATTTTTAACAGAATTTTATGTCAGTTTATCCAGAACATTTGAATGTGTTTTTAAAAATGTCTAATGTTGTACCATTTACTTTTCCTTTTACTTGGCCATGTCCTTTTTTAGTAGTATATCCCCAAATCCAGATCCTTTGTTTTTGTTTTTTTTTTAGGTAATACAAATGACAGTATCTGTAATGAATATCTCCAAAGTTAAGTGTAGTTTATTTAGCATTCATTTACTCATCAAAGATAAGTACATGCTGTGTACCAAGCACTGGGCTAAATATTATACAGGAATCAGAAGTGATATCAGACCCTATCCCTGCATTCAAGGATGTTCAGTTTAGTAGCAGAGTTTCAATCTTGTACTCAAGTGAAAAGTAGAGCCTATTATATGTTACATAGAAAAAAAAAAAAAAGAAAAGAACAAATAATGTACTGTCGGAGTTTAGGGAAGTCATAGATGGAGTGGAAGGTACAAATAAATTGTAATGGCAGTGTTCAGAATGAAGAAATTACTTCTAGCCACCAAAAACACAAAAAGGTATGTGAACCTTTTTGATATACTTTACTCCCAAAGTTATATTAAATAAAGAAATCAGATTTTAGAGCTGAAAGGGGTTTAAAAGATTATCCAGTCCAGCCTCCTTGCTTAAGATGTGGTAGAAGGTTCAGAGAGGTCAAATTAGAATACTTGCCCAGTGTTACCCAGAGAGATTGTGGTAAAATCTGACAGTTTCCCTGACTGACAGAGCCGTATGCTTTTTACCATCTGTGGGGCCATAGGTGCCAGTTTGCAACTATGTTATGGGTAACAACCAAGGCTTATCTAGAAAATGTGCTTTAGTCTTTTTTATTTTCAAATAATCACATTTTATTTTCAGTGAACTGCTAATTGGAATTTAAGTGAGCAAGTACATTTTAATCAGATTCTTCTTATCTAAATTCACAGGAGCAGGTTAAGGAGAAATTGTATTTAATAAACTCAGTTGAGATGTTGTTTAGTCAGTTATAGGTAAAGCAGCTTCTTGATGTTCAGGAGGTCACAACACCAGTCTGTAAAGAGAGGTTTTTGAGTCATAGTCTCCAGCATTTTAAAGAAGAGAAAAGAGAAAACCATTTTGCCTACAGGTCTCAGATATTAACTTGTCACAAGGTCTCTCAAGGGCTCTTTGTTCTGTGACTTTATTTAAATTTTTGTTGTTGTTTTCAACACTAGGAGGATAGGGAAAGCTCCTGGTGGGATCTGTGCTGATTTTCAAGACACGCAGAATAAAAATATAAACAGGATCATTGCTATTTTGATGTGATTGGCACTTTGACTTGTTGAATATTTTTTAAATGGGAAGACTTCCTGGCTAGAAATCAATCATAGTGTAAAAGGTCTGTGTCGTCTTCCTGTCTTTGGCATACAAGGACAAAACAACCACAAATTAGTCCAGCTGGTCATGTCCACTTGGAGCTTCTAAAGAATGAAAGCTTTGCATAAATTGCAGGGTGAACCTATATAAACTCATTCTTTTCCATGCTTGTAATTATTTTCGAATTATAAAGTTTTTACAGTGTGGTACATAGGGCATTCTATCTAAACTTTCATATAATGATGGGGTGGAGGGTATTTCCTTACACTTTTAAAAATTGGATTTCTTTTGAAAATTGTGGCTTAGATATATGCACAGTATATATTATTTCTGTTAAATGGTCACGAATTGACTTTTTTTAATATTGTCATCGATCAAATGAACACTGTTCAAAAAATTTTGATAGTCAACATTTCCATTGTGATTTTTAGAAGTGCTTTATTTCTAAAAATGATCCTCCAAGTGACTATAATTCAAAGGCATTAAACCCTAAGTCAGGAGGAGGATAATTAGTGACAGTTATAGTTGGTTTTATCAATACAGCTTGTAGAAGGTTGTAACAGGAATTCCCCCAACTACTTTTATTTTCACCTTTCTTGTCATTTTTAATATAGAGGATTTATGTGGAGAATTCAATGGTGTTACTTTATA
>NW_006494614.1:21755354-21786198 GCF_000325575.1 Pteropus alecto | reverse complement strand
GATGTTCAGTTTAGTAGCAGAATTTCAATCTTGTACGCAAGTGAAAAGTAGAGCCTATTATATGTTACATAAAAAAAAAAAAAAAAGAAAAGAACAAATAATGTACTGTCGGAGTTTAGGGAAGTCATAGATGGAGTGGAAGGTACAAATAAATTGTAATGGCAGTGTTCAGAATGAAGAAATTACTTCTAGCCACCAAAAACACAAAAAGGTATGTGAACCTTTTTGATATACTTTACTCCCAAAGTTATATTAAATAAAGAAATCAGATTTTAGAGCTGAAAGGGGTTTAAAAGATTATCCAGTCCAGCCTCCTTGCTTAAGATGTGGTAGAAGGTTCAGAGAGGTCAAATTAGAATACTTGCCCAGTGTTACCCAGAGAGATTGTGGTAAAATCTGACAGTTTCCCTGAGTGACAGAGCCGTATGCTTTTTACCATCTGTGGGGCCAAAGGTGCCAGTTTGCAACTATGTTATGGGTAACAACCAAGGCTTATCTAGAAAATGTGCTTTAGTCTTTTTTATTTTCAAATAATCACATTTTATTTTCAGTGAACTGCTAATTGGAATTTAAGTGAGCAAGTACATTTTAATCAGATTCTTCTTATCTAAATTCACAGGAGCAGGTTAAGGAGAAATTGTATTTAATAAACTCAGTTGAGATGTTGTTTAGTCAGTTATAGGTAAAGCAGCTTCTTGATGTTCAGGAGGTCACAACACCAGAAGGCTCTGTAAAGAGAGGTTTTTGAGTCATAGTCTCCAGCATTTTAAAGAAGAGAAAAGAGAAAACCATTTTGCCTACAGGTCTCAGATATTAACTTGTCACAAGGTCTCTCAAGGGCTCTTTGTTCTGTGACTTTATTTAAATTTTTGTTGTTGTTTTCAACACTAGGAGGATAGGGAAAGCTCCTGGTGGGATCTGTGCTGATTTTCAAGACACGCAGAATAAAAATATAAACAGGATCATTGCTATTTTGATGTGATTGGCACTTTGACTTCTTGTTGAATATTTTTTAAATGGGAAGACTTCCTGGCTAGAAATCAATCATAGTGTAAAAGGTCTGTGTCGTCTTCCTGTCTTTGGCATATAAGGACAAAACAACCACAAATTAGTCCAGCTGGTCATGTCCACTTGGAACTTCTAAAGAATGAAAGCTTTGCATAAATTGCAGGGTGAACCTATATAAACTCATTCTTTTCCATGCTTATAATTATTTTCGAATTATAAAGTTTTTACAGTGTGGTACATAGGGCATTCTATCTAAACTTTCATATAATGATGGGGTGGAGGGTATTTCCTTACACTTTTAAAAATTGGATTTCTTTTGAAAATTGTGGCTTAGATATATGCACAGTATATATTATTTCTGTTAAATGGTCACGAATTGACTTTTTTTAATATTGTCATCGATCAAATGAACACTGTTCAAAAAATTTTGATAGTCAACATTTCCATTGTGATTTTTAGAAGTGCTTTATTTCTAAAAATGATCCTCCAAGTGACTATAATTCAAAGGCATTAAACCCTAAGTCAGGAGGAGGATAATTAGTGACAGTTATAGTTGGTTTTATCAATACAGCTTGTAGAAGGTTGTAACAGGAATTCCCCCAACTACTTTTATTTTCACCTTTCTTGTCATTTTTAATATAGAGGATTTATGTGGGGAATTCAATGGTGTTACTTTAAACTTGATCTACAAAATGATAAACCAAAACCATTTGGGGTCTGGTAAAACATTTCATTAGAGAAAAAAAGAAACTATTTCCAGGAATATAGGTAGTAGAAACTCTCTTTGCTTCTTTACTCTGCCAAATAAATCTACAGTTCAAATAATGGCTGTGGAACTACAGGATGTTAGACACAGCAAGGATCCCTGTGCTGATAGTAAGTACCTGCCCTTAAAAGGCATACAGAATAAGATGGAGCAAGGTATTGATATAAAACATTCAGATGGGCTCTATACAGGTCATTTGACAATGTCATGGGGATATTGGCCGTGGTGTAAATACAGATCTTTAATTGCTCAAGTAATGGGCTTCATGAATACCCTCACTCACTCACTGAGTTTCATTTCATTCCTGAGCTTTATCCAAATGGTATTATTTTTACTTAGCTGCCTCGTAATGTTCCACTGTGCCACGATAACCACCCAAAAGGCTTTGTCAATATCACCAACTATTTTTTTGAACAAAGGAAAGTAAAATGACCTTGGAAACAGCAGTCTCAGTTTTGCCAGTGTCATGAATGGAGCTTGTATTTTAAACATTTTTAAATGATGTATTATAATTTCTCCCTTTAATTATGTTGCTTTGCATGTCTCTGTCTCCATAACTGAACCATGATAGTGTTCGGAGAAGGAGAAGGAGATACTGCTGCTATAAAAATGTTGTTGTTCTGCTTTTGTGTCTCAAAGCTGACTTTTTTATTATTGTCTTCAGCAAAGAAATGTTTTTGAAATATAGGCTTTGTTAGAAAGAAATAGATTTTCCTAATTATGTTAGATTCATTAACATATCGAGAACTAGGCTAAGATCATAACATTTTCTTCATCATATAGAACTGATACTTTTTCCATCACGAAGGCTGAGCCATGGTTTCCTGCTCCTCTGGGAAAAAAAAAAGGATGTGTGCTGCAGGGGGAGTCCATTGAGCCATCCCTCAAATATTATTTGTTCTAAAGAGAGAGGAAAGATGAGGCAGCACTCTGAAAGACTGAGCTTAAATCTAAAAGACATTGGTGAACATTAAAAGAAAATCATTTAATTTAGAAATGACTATTTCTAAATCAAATTTTTAAATTTAAAGTTAGTTCCTTAACCATTTCTGCCTCAGACTGTTTTCTCTGTACGTGTAAGGACGAAAAAAGTATTAAATTATAAACTCCTGTCTCCTCTCACAGCAATGTGGTATGAACTTAGGCAAGTTGCTGTTATCTTCAATTTTCAATTTTTTGATATATAATATAGTATATATGTATTAGATGATCCCTTTTATATTAATTAGCTTGTAAAATACCACAGACTGAGTGGCTGAAACAACATAAATTTATATATTTATTTGAGGTGAAATTGAAATATATTACATTATATTAGTTTCGGTTGTACAACATAATGATTTTACACTTATATACACTGCAAAATCACCGTAATAAGTCTAGTCACCATCTATCACTATTAAAAAAATCACACGCAAATTTTTTTTCTTGTGATGAGAGCTTTTAAGATCCACTGTCCCAGCAACCTTCAAATATACACTACAGTACTGTTGTCACTGTGCTGCACACCACATCCCATGACCTATTCATTTCACAACTGGAAGTGACAAATTTATTTTCTCACAGTTCTGGAGGCTGGAAGTCCTAGATTAGGGTTTCAGCATGATCAGTTTCTGATAAGGACTCTTTTCCTGGCTTTTAGATGGCCCCCTTCTTGCTATGTCCTCACATGGCCTTCCTCTGGCTCATGTGCAAGGAGAAAGAAGAGCAAGCTTTCTGATGTCTCTTCTTATAAGGACACCACTAATCCTATTGGATCAGTCCCCCAATCTTATGACCTCATTTAACCATACTGACTTTGGTAGAGGCCCCATCTCTAAATACAGCCATGCTGGAGGTAAGCATATGAATTTTAGGGGGACACAAACATTCAAACTATAGCACCTTTAAACCTAAAATTTTATTTTCTATATATAATATGATCTTAAGTCAATTCTATATTTATTTAATAAGGTTGGCAATAAATAGTATTCATGTCTAAGTTCAAAACAGTATTAAAAATATTAAAACCTTGCCTCCCAGTTAATGCTAAGTACTTACGCTTTATAACTTTAAGTTCTGTACTTTTATTATTATATTTTTAAAATTTACAACTAGTAGACTCACATTTAGACTGGGGGGATTCAGGGATAGCTCAAGGGGTACCATCAAGATCTGAGGCTCTCCTTTATAAGATTATAAGCTTTCTTTCAATGGGTGTGTTTTCTCTGCCACTGTATATGAAGATAACAGGAAATTGCAGACTTATACCTGAGCCCACATTATCTCCTAGCCACAGTGCCACTGATTGCCTGCCTGATGTCTAGTGGCCTTGCACAGAGGGACTCGAAGTTGTGGAACAGGGGCCCAGCCTGGCACGAACCTCTGTAAGGACAGAGGTAGAATAAAACAGTGCATACTAATTTCAGAGATCTCCCCATACTGTCTGGAGGGGCAGTTTTCAGGAAAAGAAAGAATGTCACTGCAAAGTGACTTCAAAATCTGCCAAATAAAATTGGTTGATTAATTATACAAAGTTCAAATTAATAATGAAATTAATTTGTAGAGCTAATAATTGATAAGCGATAACTAATCAGAGGTAGTAACTAGTCTATCACCATGAATAAAATTAAAGTTAGCATATGGAAGGACAGATCAATTTGCATTGATGTGGTTCTTGGAATTTTTAATTTGTTTAGATAAATTACTTTTTCCTTAGAGCAATAACAGCATTTTGTCTGAAACACTTCTCAGTAACTGCTCTGCACCGAAAATGTAACATTGAAGTAAATTAATTACTTTTGGAGAGAGGCATAGTTCACTTACATACAATTTTAGCAAAGTGTTAAAATAAACGTTTTTATATTAATGAAGTGTTCCATTACCTGCTCCTAAAATGATTAAACCTTGACATGCGTTTTCAACTTTGGCTGCATTTTAGAATAATTGAAAATAGAAATAAGAATAATATATTTATAAACCGAGTAATAACTTACGTCTAGTAAGTTTTCTTTGTATAGAGATTCAAAATTCCTGGTTATAAAAAGCAAGCTAGCTAAAATTCCAAAGGAATACAAAAGTCATAAAACAAAATAGCCATTTAAAATGTTTAATGAAGTGTGAACCAAGCTCTTGTGCTTTAAATGGTTGTCCCTTTCATTAATTTTCTCTCTAAAACCTGAAAAATTAGGCTGAAATGTTAAAATCATTGCAAAACTTAAATAGCTCTTTGGGGAATGAGGTGTTTTGAAGGAGGTGCTATTGCATAAGAACTGCAAACATAAAAATATTTTTATCTCATCACAGAAATCAAGGTGTGCTTTCTATGTGGGATGGGTGAAAAGAGAAGAGGGAAATTTTAAAATAATTATGGGCAGCAGAACCATTACAAATATGCATAAGAGAGACTAGCTAATGTAGGCTACTATTTTAGGAATTCAGAAGTTTGTTTTTTTAATGCTAAATGAAAGTTAATAGGAATTCAAAATGAGTAAAGCATATCTAAGTTGCTTTTTTATTTTACCTATCTTTTGTAGTTAGTACTGTGCCAGTGTTCTCTAGAAAGATAATTTCAAAAAAAAAAAAAAAATGGCTTACTTTTGTAAACTTCTACTGTTGGAGTAACATAAAAATACATAGGAATTCAAAGAAGATATCACTTCTTCAGGTCCAGAATTTTGAGTGAAAAATATGACATCTACAGTCTGTAATGATTGCCGAGAAAATTTAGAGAAGCTGCTCTCTGGTTTCCCGGCCTCCCTTTTCAGTTTGGCATTAATGCTTTGAATATTCTACTATATTATTCGGAGACATTAACCTACATTGTTTGGAGTTTTAATATATCTGTTTTTTTTAAATTTAGAAGATTTACTGTTGTCCAGGCTTCAGTGGTCTGGCCATTTATTTACCATGGGGCGCGTGCTGTCCCTGTGCTCTTTAGTTTTCTGTTCAGGTCACTTTTCAGCAGGCCTATTCCTGGTGCCTTCATCTAAGAACAACAGTCTCCCTCACTCTTACTCTCTGTGCTGTTATTATTCTTTATTGCACACATCACTACCTTCACTAAATTGTGTATCTATTTGTGATTTGTTTATGACCTGTCTCCTGCATTAGAATGTAAACTCCAAGAAAGCAAAGAACTTGAACCTCTCCACTGCTGTCTCCCTCATACTTAAAATAATGCCTAGTAAATGATCATTGCTCAGTACATTTTTTGAAGAAAAGAAGACTGAATAAATAAATCTGTATTTCCCTTTGGGTTTGTAATTCCACATTTATCACATACCCATCTGTAGGTTGATATCTTTTAGAGTTTCTTTTCACTTCAGGTCAATTTTCTGCTTGTACCATGTTGTTCTAATTACTATAACTTTAAAATATACTTTCATATTTAAAAAAGCAAACAGACGCTCATTTTTTACTGTGTAAAATATAGTCTAATTATTCTATATTTATTTTTCTAGCATGAGTTTTAGAATAATTCTATTAGAGTCCAACAAGCCTCCCATTAGATTACTACTAAATTTATAAATGAATTTGCTTATTTAAATATTGAGTCTTCTAATTCTAGATCGAGGATAGTATTCCACTTAATTCTCATTTATTTTATTTGTATTGAGTTCGTTCTATAGTTTTTTATATCTATCATTCACAATTTAAATTAAGGTATTTTTGTGGTCTCTTTTCCGTTTTTTAATGCTTTTAATTTTTTTACATATTATAAATGATCACCTAATCAAAATCTAATTTAAATATGTAATTTAATTTTAATTTGTTATGCTTTCAAGGTAGAAAGTCATACCAAATGTCAGTAACTTTACTACCTCTTTCCTAATTTTATATTTCTTACTTCCTTATTGAAATACATTGGAAAGGACTTTCAGAACAATATGAAATAATAATGGTGATGATTTGAATGGGAATGCTCCTAGTGTTACAGTATTCATGGCCCTGGCAATTAGTTGGTAAGATGGACAAATAGATATACAGAGATTCAAACAAAAATATGGTTAATAATATGTGTATCTTTTGTTCTCTAAATTATGTGTTCTGTGCTACATTTGTTAAGGTTTCCTATTCAGACTATATTGGTTCTGTATAATAAATTGGCAAGAATCCCAGTCTCTTTGGATGGTTTAATTAGTGCAGATACACTTTGACAGCTTGAAATGCTCTGTCTGGCATTTTGAGATAAGGAAATACAGTTCTTTGATAATTTTTAAAATTTCTCCAGTTTTATTAATTTTTAGGCATTAGACTCATTTAAATTAATGTTAGTAAAATGCAGATATTCAGTAATGTGGCATCAAGTGGGCAGGATACCTGAATTTTCTGCCAGCCTCACCATTATTGTTTGTCAGTGGTGAGAGAAGAGGTTTTCAGGGCAAGTATTCCCATCCTCCATGGTTAGCCTGTATTTCCAGCCTTCTATTCCCAAAACATTGTAATTTTTTTTCATACCAAAGGTGTTGTAATTTTTTTTCATGATTTCCTCCATTTGCTGTATCATTTTATTGCTCTTAAGAAGGATAGTTGAATGTCAACTTTCCACATCTTATTATCATAATTTGGATTGCAGTACTTTTTATCTGACAGATATTTCTCAAAATTTGAGATATTAAGTTGATGTTTCCTATTTTTAGCATCAGGATAAACTTTTCAAATGTGTTTTTATTCATTTTAATCAGTTTCTGAGAATTGGGGCATGGGATGAAAAGGAAACATTATAAGCTTGCACTTTTGCCCTATAGTTCTTGGATATCCATATATGAAATGGTTTCTTATAAGTCAGGGAGCAAAAATGTCCTAATTCATAAGTAAAGCAAAAAAATCGGATGTAATTTGAAATAATAATTCAGACTTCCTCCTATAAATAATTTATTTTTATTGATTGAATTCAAGATGCAGGAAGTTTTTAAGTTATAAAAATGTATTCATCAAGCATATCTAGGATGTTATTAACCCTCTATAAATGCAGTTTGGAAAACGGTTAAAAAGTTCATCGACTCCAGGACTTAATATAATGGTTTCCACTAATTCTTTTCAGTTTTTCATGGTTACAGTTGTCTATTCTTCAGTCTATGGTCACACTTAAAGTTTACCCATCCAAAACAATCCCATCTGAAAACAAAAAACTTTCCCCTAATGCATCCACCCCACTTATACCAATGCTCTACCTTCTCCTTCCTCGTTACAACCAAACCTCATCAATGGAAGGTGCTACATCTGTAGCTACCATTGTTTGGTTCCTGTCCTTGCCACTACATTGAAACCTGCCCTTTTGGCTACAGGTAAATTTCTAATTGCCGAAACATTGTTTTGTTTTCATAGTCATGCTACTTATTCAGCCTTGGGCATTTGGCACTACTGATAATTCTTTTATAAAATTCTCTTCTTTCATGACATTTCCAGATACTAAATTACCCAGATCCTCCTAAATAATACTTCCTTCAAGATCTCCTTCCATCAACCCTCTTCCACACATTTCTTAAATATTTTCAGCTACCTTTATGATGTGCACGTGTGTGCGCACACACATGCACGGACACGTTATATCGTTCACTCTATCTACTGAATATTGCTATCTATATAGTCCTGAATCATGTTAAATTTAAAACACCCAAACAGAATACAAATATTCTGCTTCTAGTCAATGTATTTTCCGATGTCAATTATAGTCATCAATTCCACTCTTTCTCTGAAGCTAGAATCTCGGAGTTAGCCTAAAGGTGGAAACTTGATCTCTTTAGCTTATCATACAAGACCCTTGACAGTCTGACCACATGCTACATTTCCAGACCTTCCATCACCCCAGCTTTATTCTGCATCCCTACTGTGCTCTTCTAGTCTTAAACATCATGATTTCTCGCATGACTATACATTTTACTTTGCTTTTCTCTTGGTCTCAAATATATTTTCTATTTTCCTATATATGAAAAAGCACACATCAAAATGCAGCTCCAATTCAGTCTCATCCCCATAATCATTTTTCTATATGATCCATTACTCTTGGTTTATGTTGCCATTTTCAAACTAATTTTATCAGTATTTATTGTTATTTATGCCTGTTTCTCCTCTCCCTACCCCCCACCCCCAATATGCACAGAATTTGTTCCTCTTGAGGGCAGAAATAATATCTTCTGTTATTGTATTACATAAACCATAAAGTTTTGCTAAATAAGTAAGAGTCAAAAAAGAAAGATAGAAAAAAGTGATAAACATTTATTTCATTTCTGTTAAATACTTTGACTAATCTAATGCTCAGTTCTGTTGTATATTTAGATATAAAGGCTAGACATCATTGTTCACAGGAGTATAAATAATTTTCTAGGGCTACATTATAATGAATTTGTATTTTTTGAAGTTTCATGACTGTCTGTAACCTGGAACATCCCTCTGGTATTCTAGGTCATAGAAGGATCTTATTCTGCCCAAAATGCAGTGCAGAAAAATTCCCCCAAATAAATGAGTGGATGAGAAAGACATGGAAGTCCTTAAAAGAGTTTGAAACACTCCATATCCCTATGATCTAAGCTGATCAAATCATTTGGAAAATCATTAAAAGTTGAAACTAAAGACACAGTAAAGGGGGAGATGGGGGGGGGGATTTATTAAAGTTCCTCCATGTGTCAGCAAAATACCCCAGAACTAAATCTAACACTTCATTTTCTGACCCTCCCCAGTCCCTCTTGCTGCTGCATAGAGTCTACTATAACTTCTAAACTTTTCTACAAATGATAGTAGGTTAAAATCACAGGAAAAAAATTCAGGAACTGTGGATTATCAAAACTTTTTTTAATTGAGGTAAAATTGGTGTATACCATTTTATAAATTCAGGTGTACAACATTATAATCTGATATTTGAATACACTGCAAAGTGACCAGCGCTATAAGTTTAGTTACCAGGACTTAACTTTTTAAAAAGTTGCTTAACTTCATACTGAGAGAGGGCAGCTGTCACCAAGATTCTGCCAAAAGGAAGGAATAATGTTATTAGCAAAAGAATGTTCTAAAATGTATCGAATATGAAGGGCGATATAGCACCTCTGACACCATTATAATCAGACTTAGCAAGGTACCATTGAAGTCTGGGAAGGAAGTTTTTTAAAAAAATAGGTTGAAAATAGCATCCTAAAGATAAAATGTTTAAAAATACCTCAGTGGGACTGGTAAGAACAAAAGACCAAAGTTGCATGGGGTGGGAGTGCACAGAATCTGCCATGGCACTCACATAAGCACATCATCTCAGGCAGGGAAGCATGTGTGGCAGCCTGAGGAGGGGCAGTGATAGAGTCGGATTTCACTGAGCAAAGGCAAAAAGCTTATGCATTCAGAAACAAGATCACTGGTAATGCCTGCGGATCTCACAGGGCTGTCTGAACAGGTAACCAGGGCAGAATTAGGCAGGGTGCAGCAACAATAGGATTGGGTAGGATAAGAGTGGTTAGCAGATGAAAAAGATGAAAGGCAAGAGTATAGGAAAAAATAGAAGTCACCTGGAGTGCTGTTTACCCTTTCATCCAATGAAAGAAAAAAGGTAAATCCACATCAGAAATCCCATAAAGGAAATAAGGACTCAGTGGAGTAATTGTCCTTGCTCATAGCAGGACCTGTGTGCCTGAAGCTTCTAGCCTCCCCACTTCTGTCTCCATCTCCTGCACGAACAAGGTCACAGGTGTGCTTTCTAGCCCCTAATGAGACATCTGCTTTTAAGTTTTCTCCCCAGCAGTCGGCCTACAGGGTGGGCAGATCATAAGAGAATTATCACGACTCAGTGACTGAAGTAGGGGCAGAGATGAGGTAGAACTCAAAAATAGCTCCTAATGTTATTATGGGGGTGATTGTGTGGTAGGTCGGATGTGGAGAGAATGATCTATCAATACCCCAATGTGCTCAGTGATCTCTTGATTGTCAGATCTTACAGCCCTTTGTCTTAGTTCTCTTTAGTGTATCTGCAACACTGAACCCCCTTACCTAAACTTTTCCTTCTTGAAAATATCTCCTTTCTCATCTTCTAAGGCATCAGATTGTAAGTTCCATAAGGGCAGTGGTCATAGCTGTTTTACTCTCCATAGCATTTCATAGAATGTCTGCTTGTTTGCTTGAGTAGATGAATAAAAAGGATGAATGAATGAAACAGTTCAACCATCTTCCTGACTATTTCTATCTCCACTGACCCCTAATATTGAACTTGCTAAAATTATGAGATATATCATTTTGCCTGTGGGTATAAATGTATGTGTATGTACCATGAGAATTCATTTGGGCTCTCTACCTAAATAATCACCGCTGTATGACTATATCCCAAATCTATGCTTTTAACAAAAGTGGTCAAATATCAATTAGATATTTCCACTTACTATATACAGCCTTGTAGTTTTAATTAACTGTCCACAATCTTTCAATTAGATTTTAAGCAATTTGAAGGGCCATAGCTCATCCTTTTCTCTACCCCTTCAGAACTAATACTGAGCTGATTAGTGAGTTTTGCTGATTAATCAATTGCAAAGAGACAGTTTATTACTTCAGGCTTTTAAGAAATCATTAACCACTTGAGAAAATTTTAATTTCTTTTCCTTAAATTCAGATAAGTAAACTAGAACGATCATTGGGTACAAAGAAGACAGAGGGTAATACCCCTGTATTAGTTGCCTGTGTTACAAGTACCTCTGGAATTCAGGGCCTGCTGCGCTGGTGTGCAAGGCTCTTTCAACCAACATTTATTTACTTATTATTCATCTAAAAAGATTTATTAAATATCAACTCTGAGCTTTATTCTGGGGATAAAGTAGTGAGCTAGACAGATAGATTTGGTCTTCTGGAACATACAGGTTAGTGGGAGGCAAACAAACAAACAAAATTTAAGAAAATAAGTCAATGAGATATGTTTAAAAGTTCTATGAAGATAACACAGGATACAGTAAAAGACTGAGTTTGAATTGTCAAGTAGTACCTATTTGAGAAGGTAACATTTATCTTGAGACTTGAAAGATGAACAACTATGTATTAACAAAGCAAAACAAATCAAACAAACAAAAAACAGAAGTAGAGCCTTGTGGGAAAAGAAGCAATCCAGGTGTTTGTTTTCAGGCACGGACGAGAGCTTGGCGTGTAATAGGACTTGAAAAGGAAGCTCATCTATTTGCATATGCTGCTCAAGAGGAATAGTGTTGCACAGTGAGGTAGGAGAGATATGTGCAGCAAGATTAAAATAAAGCTCCTTGGCGTTGGTAAAGAATCTAGATTGTATTTGGAATGTGATAGGAAGCCCTGCGAGGCCTTTTAACAAGGGAGTCACATGATCCAAATTATCGAAGAGAAGATTGCTCTCTTAAATTTTAGTATTATGGACTAAGGCAATAAATTATTAGAAGTGTTTAGGTTAAATTGTATATGTTGTGAGCATACATTTTGTGAAAGCATGCATTCCAGGGTTATTTGATCTTAGGGCATCTTTTGTAAAGGCAGCACTGGATTACAAATCAAGACACCTGTGTTTCAATTATATCTCTCTCTGTGCCTGCGTAGGTGATGTTGTGCAAACCACTACTTTAGTTCTTGATTTCTTAAACATTACTAAGGTAGATTTTATCCCAATAACTCTTAAAGTCTCTTCGGGCACTATAACTATATAAATATATTTATATATTAGTGTGCGAATAACACTTCACTGGATTACAAATCAAGACACCTGTGTTTCAATTATATCTCTCTCTGTGCCTGCGTAGGTGATGATGTGCAAACCACTACTTTAGTTCTTGATTTCTTAAACATTGCTAAGGTAGATTTTATCCCAATAACTCTTAAAGTCTCTTCGGGCACTATAACTATGTAAATATATTTATATATTACTGTGCGAATAACACTTATATGTTGGGCCAAATAGATCTATCTAGAGTGTCTAGAAAATAACCCCAATGTTTCTGATGCTTATATGAAGACAATAAATCTTTGAACACTGGTCTTTGCCTGAGAAAAGCAGCAGTGCAATTTATAAATATTATCTCTTAATAAGTATGGGATTTATAATAAATATAGTATTTAGAATACTTTTACTTTAATTGTGATTATTCTAACCTAATTCTTTTTATTCAGCAATTGTCTATTCAATGTTTAATGTGCATGTGAACTATGCTAAATGCAATGGCTATATAGGTAAAACAAGGCAGAATATATCATCCTGAGAAGTACCTAGAGTAAGGGGTCAGATAGAACATGTCCTGACAATATAGTGTCATTGTTATGTAAAATTAATAACCGATTACCCTGAGAATCCAGAAGAGAGGGAAGCAATTTGCCTAAAAAGAGAGCAATGACATTTATAAACCTAGGTCCAACATTTTTCTTCTTGCCTTAATTTCTCCTTCATTTCAAATTTTAGATGTCATAAAACCCAGTTCTAGTGCTATTTTTTAAATTAGAGTTACTGAGATATATTTTATATAGTATAAATTCCACAAAAGTAAAAATTCCTTGCTTTTTAATATATTCAGAGTTGTGCAACTATCACCAGTATGTAACTGCAGAATATTTTCATCACTCAAAAAGGAAAAACCCATACCTATTAGCAGTCATTTTCTATATGTCACTACATCCAAACCCTGGCAATCACTAATTTACTTTCTGTCTCTGTAAGTTTGTCAAATTTGGGCAATTTATATAAATGAAATTGTACAATGCGTGTAGTTTTTTGTGACTGGCTTCTCTCATTTAGCATAATTATTCAAGGTTCATTCATATTTTAGCATGTCACATATATCAACACATCATTCCTTTTTACTGTTGGATAATATTCCATTATGAATATACTGTTTTCATTGAGTTATTCATCAGTTGATAGAAATTTGGGTCTTTCCACTTTTTGACTATTATGAATAATGTTGCGATGAACATTCACATACAAATTTTTGTGTGAACATATATTTTCAGTTCTCCTGGCTATATAAGTAGTAGTGTAATAGCTGGATCATATGATAACTCTTTGTTTAACATTTTGCAGACTGGCAAACTGTTTTCCAAAGTGTTTGCACCATTTTATAATTCCACAGGCAATGAGTGAGTTTTCTTATTTCTTTGCTTCTTTGCCTTGTTAGTGTGTGTGTGTGTGTGTGTGTATTTAAATTATAGCTATTGTAATGAGTATGAAGTGTTATATCACTGTAGTTTAGATGGGCAAGTCTCTAATGAATAATAAAATTGAGGCTCTTTTCATGTGCTTATTGGCCATTATGTATCTTCTTTGGAAAAATGCCTAATAAAGTTATCTGCCCATTTTTAAATTGAGTTATTTATCATTTTATTGTTTAATTAGTTTTTTATTATTTAATATTATTAAATATTTATATTTAATATCATTAAAGTATAAAAATATAATCGATTTTTGTATCTTGCACCTTTCATGAACTTTTGCTCATTCTAATAAGTTTTTTATGGCTTCCTTAGGATTTTTTGTATAGATCATATTATCTGCAAATAGAAATAGTTTTACATATTTCTTTCCATCCTTTCTGGATGTCTTTCATTAATTTTTCTTGCCTAATTGCCTAGAATAGATCTTTCAGTACAATTTTGAACAGATGTGATAAGAGCAGACATTCTGGTCTTTTTCATATCTTCAGGGAAGATGTCAGTCTTTATTAAGTGTGGTATTGACTGTGAGTTTTTCATAGATGGCATTTATCAGATTGAGATTTCTTTTTATTTCTAATTTACTGAGTGTTTTTTATCATGAAAAATTTTGGATTTTATCAACTGTATTCTCAGCATCATTTTGGAAGATAATGTGGTTTTTGTCTTTTATTAATTTGATGTAGTGCATTAATTGACTTTCAAATGTTAAACTAACCTTGCATTCCTTTATGTTACTGGATTCAATTTGTTACAACAAATACTACAAATTCAATTACAACAAATTTGTAATTTGTTGATGACTTTTACATATATGTCTATAAGGGATATCGGTCTATAGTTTCCTTTTATTAGATCATGTCTTTGTCTTGCTTTTGATGTCAGGAAAGTACTGTTTTTCTACTCATTTCTGCTCTTGTTTTTATTATTTCCTTCGTTCTGCTTGCTCTCAGTTTACTCTTCTTTTTTTCAGTTACGAAACTAACCTCCTAGGCTCCTGGTTTTCACAGATACTTTGGATCTGGGGCAGCTGGTTTTGAAGGCTACTGTGAAGCTAAGAAGAGAGGATTTGGAATAGGCCAAGTGAAAAATGCCATAAAGCATATTATCCTTACCAAGATTTAACCATTTTTCTTAAGTAATCACTCCTTGAATTGTTGCAAGCTGTGTTAATTTCCACTTCTAAAAAAATCAATTTGACCAGTTTGCCAGTATTCTCATTGCTTTCATGGAGGATGGGATGGTTGAAAGTCCTACCTCTCCCATTCTAACACTGCTTTCCTCTGCAGTGTTATCTTAACTGAATTTGAAAGAAGGAGAATGATCTCCAAAATTTTGGAGAGGTATTAGTTGTATATTTATATAAACTGAAGGTAGATGATGATATGATGTGGATGATAATTAAAATGCCTTTTATGGGGAAAATAAAATATGCTTGACAGTCACTGAATATTTGCCAATGGCATGGGATCGTGACGATTTTCGTGTAGTGGAAATCCTGATTATCTTCACTCTAATGAAGAAATGCTAATGTGTTTGTGGACTTAACTAAAATATTTCATTTTATTAACTGAGTCCATTAAATCTTTAAAAGAATGTTTTTGGAGAAAAGTTCGTATGTCAGCACACCCTGCAGGGTGTAGTCATGATGACCTGTATCTTGACATGGGCAGAAACAAGGCTGCTATAAGATAGTAGGCTGCCATCTATCTCCTTTTGTTAGTGTTTATCACCCATTTTTAGCCCTGTTCCATGTTAATATTAAAATATTTTGATTCAATTATTAACACTTAGTTTCATTCTAATGGGAGCACATTAAGGCTGAGATATATTTTCAGTCAGAGCAGCAGTGGTAGTAGTATTTTTTGTGTGTGTGATTGAGTGATGCACAGTTGCCATTATGTTGACTGCTAAACCTTTTTCAGATGGTTTATAGTGCCTCTCTAGGTGTGATTCTTTCTATCTTTCCAATCAGATGTGAAAAACCCAATTTTTTTATTTTATATAAATAAAAAAATTATACAAAATAGAAAACTTACATTAAAATAGAGTAAAATAAAAAAAAATAGCATGGGGGATGTTCACAGCGTACTATAATAGTCTAGGAACAGTAGGGAAGCCTTTGTGCCTGTAACAATCAGGGAGCAAAAGTAGCAGGAAATGAGGCCAAAGAATACAAAATGGCTGATCCTTGTCAGTCACTGGAGGGATTTTAGAATTTGCCCTTAGTGAAATGGGGAGACATTGCAGTTTGGCCAGAGAAGTGACATGACCTGAGGTATATTTTTAAGTAGATCTCTGTGCTTAGCAAGCCCATAGAGATGCAAGGGCAGAAGCATGGACATCATTTGGGGGCTTCTGCAGTAATATTGCTAAGAAGCAATGTTTTCCATAGGGGTAGTTAGCAGTCTAAGATTTAAAAATTTGTTGGAGTCTGGATATATCTTGCAAGTGGAGCTCAGAGGATATCCTTGTAGATAAAATATAGAATGAGAAAAAAGAGTCAAACATGACTTTTTTGGGGGTGGCCTGAACAAATGTAAAAGTGGAATTTCCATTTACTAATTTACTGAGCCAAGAAAGACTTTTAAAAGGACATATTTTTGTATATCTGTGGGGTGGGGTGGTGCAATTGGAATATCAGGAGCTCAATGTTAGACATGTTAAATCTGAGATGCCTATTAGACATAATAGATGGAGATGTAAAATAGGCAGTTAGATACACAGATCTAGAGTTTAAGGAGATGTCTGAGCTGGAGGTGTATATGAGAGTTACCAAGTGTACAGATAGCATTTAAAGGAGGAGAGCACTGGTAGAAAAGAGTAGTGACCCCAGGTGTGAGTCTTTGGGCACTCTACCATTTAGAGGCTGGAAATGAGAAAAGGAAACCAAGAGAGTATATTATTTTGGAAGCCAAGTGAAGAGTGTCTCAAGGAAGAAAGTGAGGAGATAAGGACTGAAAATTAACATTTGGTTTATTGGTATAGAGATCATTGTTTGAGCAGATGACCTCCCTGAAAATGGAGAATTTATTATTTCGATAGGAATTCTGCTCTATATTCCAAAATGCTGCCAAATGTTTTAATGGGTGATAGAAAGTATACTGACATGGAATTAGTAATCACAGTCATTGTGCAAGAAGTCTGCAGGCTCTTTAGATAGACTTCTTCATTAGATAAGACAGTAGTAACCAAAGGGCACAGTGCAATTCGTGTCCTGTGTAGATGCACCATGGAGTTCTGATGTGAGAGGTACAAGCTTCATGGCTTTTATTAAAATTTCATGCTGAAATATATTTGTTGCATTAATTCATGTTTGAGGTATGAGAATAACTTGAAATCATAAGATGAAAATATTTATATGAATTTGGAGAGGAATCAGATTTGTTAGTATTTGTGCAGTTCCATGCGTCCTCTCAAAAAACTATTCCTGGCCTTTCATTTGAAATTTGATTTGTGTATTAAACTAGCATTATATCCAAGATCTCTTTATAGATTACAGCCAACATAAACCTTGTTCAGCAAATGAAGTCACTCTTTGTTGTGTTCACTTGACTATTTTTTAAAGGGTGGATCAGATAAGAAAATTAAAGAGGAATACATGTGAAATTATTTTGTCATATATAAAGACCTGTGTATGTGTTAAGTTGATTATTACAGAAAATGCTTTTACATTTTTTATTTGAAGGAATCTGTGATATAGGTAATGCAAAACAGAATAATCAAAATGTTAATTTTGGATTTTTTAATGTAATTTGAATAAATATATAAATAATATTTTGGAAAATTATTTTACCTTGATAATCTGATTTAAGAAGCAAGAAAGTTATTTAATCTATCTTTCCTTTCTTGTTCTCATTCATTTCTGTGTTCTTGGCTCTCTGGGAGAGAACATGGGTGATATATCTTTGCAGGGGGATGAGAGTAGTGGGATTTTATCAGTTTAGTCTCTGAAATCTTCAAGTTTGTTGTAGGTTTTTTCCCATATAGACTGAATTTGCATATATTGCCCAGGGCCTTGGTCATGGTGTGATTTTCCCTCTTGTCTGGTAAGATCCTTGAGGGTAAGGGCGTGGGACGTGACTCGGTTCTATTTGTACTTCCATATACTATTTATCTCTTTGCTGCACTATACCAAATCTTCCATAAATGTGAGAACCAGTGAAACAAACTCCTAAAGAATTTAGGCTTTAAAGGCTGAAAACCAGGCTTCAAATCTTGGCTCCATCACTTTTATGACAGGTCTCTCAACCTGTCAGAGCCTGGTTTCTTACCTGAAAATGATAAAATTATATTTTTTAAATAATGTCTCCAAGTAAGTTCTGCACATAATTCTTACTCTTATTAATATAATATGGCAATCGATTAATAATTAATAATTACTACTAACAACATAATGGTATTCTGTGATACAAGTTGCACCCTTAACAGAACATTTCTCCTACTTTCTTCAGAGGCATTGGGAATAATAAAATCCTTTTCAAATAGTCTACACATTAGCCAGAGCAGACCTTTAAAATCACACAACTATGTTTTCCTTGCTTAAAACCTCTCATTGGTTTCTTTGGGGAAAAAGCCTTCAATTGTTTGACTAGCCTGTAAGACATGCTATAAACCCTGGCCTTGACCCACTCAGTCTCTACAGCACTGTCTTCCAGCCGAATTCTATCCTGCCTCAGGGGATTTATTGCTGCTAGGGACCCTCTCATTCTTCATCCTGCCCTCCATCTACTGGTCAACTTCTGGTCTTCCTTTACTTCTTCTCAGCTTAAAAGTCTACTTGACATTTCAACAGTGTTCGATGGTATGTGGCTGTTGAAATCAAAAATTCTAGAATCCTCTTCCCATGGAGTTCTCAAAGATAAATAACTCATGACAAAGGACTACTGTCCCATTTAATGAACTAGTTTTCAGTACCTCCAAAGACTGCTTTGGAGAAGCAAGTTGGAGAACATGTATTAGATTGAAAAAGGGAGCAGAAATAAGATGCCCAGACTCCAAGAAGGGTTTCTGACTCAGTTTACCTATTCTTCCATAAAAAATGAGATTCTTAAGGATGCTTGAGCTCTGAACAGCTCATTATGTAAAAAAAAATCACTAGTGTTTATCACTGGGCTGAAGTATGAGCATCAAATTTAAAAATTCTAAAAGCAATAAGGCATGAGAGAGTCTTTGTGAATGGGACCCAATCAATGCTGTAAAGTGAGATCATTGGTTTCAGATTTCATTTTTTATAATCTAGTGATAAAGAGGTTGGATAGACAGAAGACTTTTTCCTTTTCTTCTACTCTCCTAATAGAAATTTTCCACTGCTCCCTTGTAATCTGTCTGCTTATTCACCAGGTTTTGCTGTATAGATCTTACCCGCACAGCTCATTGTGGTCTGAGAGGGGGTAAGTTCCCTTGAAGGTTCCTTCTTTCCCATTAGAGGTAGTGAACCAACCCCCAAATTCTGAGTACATTCTGTCAACTACAATGCAGAGGGTCCTGATTTTTTTCAGGCTTCCCTTTCCCCTTAGGGGGTCTGGGAGTGACAAGACTGTTCTCTCTTCTTTCTCACCAGGGAAGTCTGATTTCTCTCCACAAGAATGCCCAGGAGAACTAACTCATCAAAACTGCATCAATCCAGTTTCTTCAGAAGCAGATGCCAAGATGGGATAAAAAGATTTTATTAGGAGAAAGGCCCATGTGAGAGAAAATAGAAAGTCAGAAAAGGCTGAGAGATACAAATCTCACCCCTCCAAAGAATGGAAGGAGGGAGGTGGGAAGGTTGGACGGAAATCTCCTAGGTTGCTGTTTAGTCTAAGGAAGGTTTAACAAGGCTGTAAGAGCTTTGAAGACAATATTGGTGGTGAGATGCGCGAGTACCTTTTCTCCTAGGAATAAGTTGACCTTTGTGTCCCTTCCTCTCTCAGTGGCTGGCTGGGAGCAGCCTATGGGAGGGGTCATCTCCACACTAGCTGTGATGGATTTTTCAGAGCACTGAAGATAGGAACCTTGGTCAGTTACACTTCCTACTCCAGCAATTACCATGAGAGGCAACGTAACACCATGGAAAAGAGTGGAGATCTGGATCTGTACTATTGTGTTAGTTTTAATCCCAGCTCTGCCACTTATTAACTGTGTGATGTTGGGCAAGTTATTTACCTTCACTATGCTTCCATTTTCTCATCTGTGAAGTAAGGGTAGTAACACATCTAGCAGTGTTGCTATGATGTTTAAATGAGTTAATACATGAAGAGTGCCTGGCACATAGTAAGTGCTCAGAAATACACTGCTAACAGAATGAACTTGTGCAGAGATTCTTAACCTCACAGTCTCGTTTTCCTTATTTCATGATGACAATGCATATGCCATGTTGCTCCTATTGAAATTAAATGAGATCGTTTTATGTAAAGCTCCTGGAATGATGTGTGACATGGGATAAGCACTAGATAAATAGTAGTGTGATACTGTTCTAAGTACTGAAGCTATTTTCTCTTCATTCCAAGCTATTCTATATTTGTTTTCTAATTAAAGTTGTAGTGAATATAATAGAGTAGATAATTTAGTCCCCTCTAATTTGACTATACTTGTAAAAACATGTCCATAGATACATAAAGATTAATGATCTTTCCCCATCTTACATCATAAAAAGCTGATTCACTTTAGATTGGAATTGTCTCTTAATTCTTCACCCAAGAAGCCTTTAAATGTGAGGCCATCTTTAAAAAAATAAAGACCTTAATAAATGTATTTCCTTCTATTGAAATGATCATATTTAAAGAAATTGTTTTTAATACAAATATATTAGAAGCTCTCAGAATGGTGTTTGTAGGGGCTTTCGGTATTGAAACTGACAGATTTTGATAATTCAAACTTGCCAGTATATACTCAATATAGTGTATGATGAGGCTTTTTAAACATTTATTAAGTCTATACTATTTTCCAGGTATTTAGAGGGAACAAAGGCATACTTCCTGCCCTTGAGGTACTTATTTAGACATAAGGGTAATCGCAATAGCATGTCGTAAACTTTATGTTAAGCTTAAGCCCAGGATGTCTGGTGAGCAAAGAAAGGACACAATGTCATTTGGGATTAGAACTGCCTGAGAGTAATAATAAAAACAAAATACCCCAAATAACAAAATCTGTTTCTATTTCAGGTCCAAAAAGGGTGCAGTAATTAACCTAGGAAGTGTATGGTCCTTCACAATGTCAGAAGCTCCGGCTTCTCTTATCCTGTTATTCCTCTGTGGGTTGTGTTCTTTCCCAAGGTCATTCACTATCCAAGTTGGCTGCTAATGTACAGTTATTATGTCTGCATTGAGCCAGCAGGAAGACAGAGGGAAGAATGCAGGATTTACCCTCACCTTTGAAGAGTAAATCCCAGAAGTTGTATATAGTGCATCTACATGCATCTCCTTGACCAGGTAGTGGCCATATGGCTACACCTATAAGCAAAGGGAATTTGGAAATATAATCTTATTCGAAGCCATGATGTGCCCAGGTGAAATGATAGAGATCATCTTACAATGAAAGAGGGAAAGGATGGATATTAGGAGACAACTAGCAATTCTACTGTAAAACCTAACCCAGTTAGGAGTGAGAGTAGAGGGAACTATCAGGTGTTATTAACAAAATAAAATTATTAGTGTTTGACATTTTAACTTATAAGCTACATTGACAGGAAATTCAGTCTGAAAACCCACATAACAAATTTGTAACCATTGACAGCAAAATGTTTAAGTTGTTTGCAAGTAAAGATGGAAGGGTATGGAGCATGCAATAGGTGTATCTTAGCTGTTCTCCAAATACAAAGGAGTCCCATGTTCACCTTGTTCAAACTTATTGGGCGTTATCATTATTATCTTCCCCCAATTATTATAATTAAATGCCTGTATGAAAGTGAAAAAGTTTGTGATGAAAATAAGTGACCTCCTCTCCAACATAGTCCAGTATATTATGTACATGTACTTATAGAACATATTTGTTGCTGTGTAGAAGAAAAACTTAATATTTGAAGCTTTAGTGTGTTGTTGCTAACTTCAGGCAAAATATCTCCTAATGAGCTCAGCAAGCATTAAATAGTTAAAGAATTAGTGTCCTAAGTACTTTATATTATGGAGGAATCCTTGGTGGGTTATTTTATATGTTTAAGAGAGTTTTATATATTTGGGAAAAACGATTGGATTTTCTGGAGGAATGGAAATGCTTTATTACTTTTTTCCTTTTAAATTATTGGAAGATAGGTTCACACTATTTAAAAATTCATGATTCCACATATTTTCAGGAACATATTAGGTGCGGATAAAGAGGAATACCTCTAATTAATGAAAATAAAACTAGAGAATAGAGTGGAAAGGCGATAGACTAGAAAGGCTGAGACTTTTCATATATTCTAAATGTAATATGAAATGCTGAAAGACTATTTTCATCAGTGACATTAAACACACACACATACACATCCACACACACATCCAGATACATGTAAATATGTAAATTTTAGTTCCTTCAGTCACTTATATTTGGCTGCTTACCTATGCATGAGTTCTCTCTCTGTGGGAACAGTTGAGAATTGTAGGCTATTTTTTAAGAGCCTGGCTGAGTTTGGATGATTTTGAATTATTTTGCTTTCTACAGGGATATTCAACAAAGAAAAGAAAATAATTTAATATCATCTAGGAAGCTTTTAAATATTATTTAATTTATCCAATTATTTAAAAGACTTTTACATCACAAAAGAAAAGAAAATATTATTAAACATTTGTTATTGATAGCTAACAAATTTTCGATTTAATTGATAATATAAGACAGTGTCATACTCATGTGTTGTATATAAATAGCACAGTATATTTCTAATATCATGAAAGTTTTTTAAACATTTTATAATTTTTATAATTTATATATAATTTCAGTAACTTATTGCAATATTTTGTAGTTGTGTTTTGGGTTATTATTTTAATGTGGCTAGAATAAGCTCTCGAAAAAATCTAGATTTACAGTATGTTTACTGTATGAAAATATGACCTGATTTTATTAATTATCTTTTTTTACTCATTGTTAAAAGAAAAGAGAAAAATGTCCAGTGATTATTATGTTACTTGAAAAATGTAGAGGCAAATAAAGCTTTGGAATCTCTTTACTTTATAAGGATTTTTTTGTTTCCATGCTATTTGTATCTTAATGAGTCAAGAATTACACTGATTTAAAATAGATAGAATTGTTATATAGTATACTGTGCAGTTATCTAGTTTATATAAAATACTTAAATCAAAATTATTTTATGTTGAATTGTTACACATATATACACATGTATATAACATGTATGTATAAATACATATGTATATAAATTTATACATGTTTAAATAAATACACCTTAAATAGTATTTAATAAGAATCGATTTTTAAGCTTATATTATGTGTCAGGCACTAAACTGAGAATTTTATGTAAGCCAACTTGTTAAAGGTTGAGCCCTTCAAATATCATCTCCATTTTACAAATGAGAAGTCGGTCTTAGTAAGGCCAAGCTACTTGTCCAATAATATATCTTTAGCGTCAGTAAATTATTTATCACAAAAATGAGGATATAAAACAGGATTCTTATTTATTAATCAGCTTTAAAAGGAACATATTGCTAAGTTTATGAAGAGAATTTCCTTAAGTTGCCTCTTATTTATTTCTCTTGCAACATCTCTTTCTGCCTACAAATTTCATTTTTCTTTCTTTCTTCTTAACTTCCTTTTCTTCACTGTAATGTATTTCCTTCTTCTGTTTTCTATGATTTTTTTTTTTTACAAATTCTCTTTTTACTTGTATTCTAGAAGTTTTCTCTAGTTAGATGCATTTCTGATTTGAGTCTAATACCCTTAGGTATTATCTCAGTTTGCACATGATTGTCTTTATTTCCTGACTTGTGAAACAGAGATGTTGATCTTGATCTCATAGGGTTATTGTGAAGATTAAATGAAATAATGAATGACATAATGAAGTCACTCAAATGGTATTTGTTATTTTTATTAATATTTTAATTCCATGACTTTAGCTATCTTTGTCAGTATCTCCAGTTAGAAATGGATTTCTTAAATTTATTCACTTTTCAGAGGTATGCAGATCATCTCCACTTGGTGAAGGAGTACCTCCATCAGCTTCCCACTTAATAGAACTAAAACATCTTAAGTCAAATAACATACTTTCATAAGGCTGCTCTATGTCAAGCAGTGGGTCGGACACTGTTCTTTATATAATCTTACTTAAGTCCTATGATAATTCTTCATTTTTTTTCTGAACAGAGAAATAACAAAGTGAAATTCTGAAAAAGTGACTTGTTCAATGTCACATAAATAGTAAGTAGGAGAGCTGAAATTTGAATCCAGGTTTCTTAAATTTTGTTTTCTTTTCACTGTGCACTCTTGACATTTGTCAGGCTTTCATGTACTTTTGCTCCTTTGAATTTGGTTGTACTTGAGGATCCAGTATGATGGTAAGTAGGGCAGCTGTATTACTCACCCTCAGTGTAAAGAAATGATTTACTTAAATAGATGGAAGAGCTAAAATTCAAAAACAGCTTGATTAACTTCTATGTCCCGTCTCTGCTGCTTCTCTAAAGTGAGGCTAATAGTTTCTGACCAGTATTTTCTATGTCTTTAGGTGATAATCCAACAAAAACGTGATGTAAGTAACCTGTCATACACCATTATTCTATCAATATTGCACATAGAAACATAATTGCTCTCATTTTCTAAAATAATAGTTTGTCCAGTAAAACTCCCAGTTGAGCTGATGGCTAAGACCTCTTTATATTAGTTATCTGGTACTTCACTCACATAAATTAACCCAAAACTTAGGAACTTGAAATAACTATAATCATTTATTATCTCTCATGGCTTCTATGGGTCAGGAATTTGAGAACGGTTTGAGTAGCATGTGGGATAGAGAAGCAGCAGTGTGTAAGTAGTTCAGCTCTGGATTCTCTCACGAGGTTGCAGTCAGATGTCAACTGGTCTAACATTCAACTAAGGCTTGACTAGGACTTTAAGATCCACTTATAACATGACTCACATGATGAACTAAAAAGCTAGTTCTTCTGCAGATGGATCTGTCCATGGAGCTCCTTGAGTGTCCTTACAATATGGCAGCTAGCCTCCACCAGAGCAAGCAATCTGAGAAAACAAAGTAGAAGCTATAAAGCCTTTATGACTCATGCTTAGAAATCATATACTATCACTTCCTTTGTGTTTTATTGGTCACACATGTTGGCTTTGATTCAATGTGGAAAGGGACTACATAGGGCCTGAATATCACAGGTATAGATTGCTGGTGATTACCTTAGAGGCTGACTACCACATTTTAAAGAGAAACAGCAATATTTTCTTATTTACCCAGAACAAGGAGGCAGTCTATTGTGTCCAAAAGAGTATGGAAATGCTCAGATAGGACCCCTTTTACCAAGTTTTTATGGTTCTTTATTGCCAACTGAACTAAGTACAAAAACCTTAGCGTGGCATCGTAAGTTGTCCAAAATTCTATTCCTATTCTATGTTTTTCTCCATTTATTTTTCACACTCTTCTTAACTAAGGAATAATCCACCCATTTGGGGCTCAGTATAGGTTTCAGAAAGTCCTCAAATCTTAGGAATTATGTAAATAGTATATGTAAAAATATATGTGAATTATTTTTTATAGAGAAATTTACCAGATTGTCTACTGTTCCTTCCAGAAACAGTTTAAATGACAACTTCTACATGAAATCTCATCAAATTAACAAAAAGACCATTCCCACCCTCACTTTACCCTATCTTTACTGTTTGTGTGTGTGTGTGTGTGTGTGTGTGTGTGTGTGTAATAGTATTTTTTTGCATACTACTTGTATTTTTTTGCATACTACCATTTTATGAGTTCATGTCTTACCTCCAAAAAAATCTCTAAGGCTTTTGAGGGTAGAAATCATTTCTAAGTTATTTTCATTCTCTCAAAACTTTTACTTTTTTAATTCAAGTCAAATATGTTCATTTAGAAAATGTGCAATATATGGAATGAGGTAGGAAAATAATTCTCACCCATTCTCTGTAGTTTAAGCTCCAAGACTGATGGGTAAATTTAAAACAGTACATTAATGCATTTTAATAAGAATGATTGATTGTAAATGTATTCATGTATTAATTTTGGCCAATCTATTGGCTGATTTTGTACAGGTAGAATTTTTTATTATAAAAAGTGACATCAATTTTCTGTGTATTCTAAGACCAAATTGGCATTCTTCTAGTTTATTGACTACCACACAAAGTCTGCTTTACATTAAGAAATATATGAACCAAGAGCCTAGGCCCAGGAGGCTTTGTGGTTCATTAGCCTGGAAGATTTAAATTGCCAAATAGGCGTGTGGTCCTGTGGCTGGGGCAGACAATCTCTGCCTCTCTGAAGGGGCAACCAGGAGGATAAGCTAAGTAAAATGATCAATTTAACCACTTCTCTACCTCTGAAACTCTTAAAGACTAATTAATACATGTAACAGGAAGCGCTTTGAAATGCCCTCAGAAAATGTATGTAATATATATCAAGGCAGTTTTATTATTTCCGGACAATATGCTACTTTAATTATTCTTTTGTTTTTATGGACTGCAGTCCCACCACCCTATCAGATTCTTAGAAATAAACTAAAACTATCATTCTGCATTTGGGAATTTACACTTGCTAATCTCTTCATTAATAAAAGTCATAAGAAATGCCCTTGGTCTTATCTTCTCTTGTTGGTAGCTTCTTACTATCATAAAGTTATCACATAAGACTATATCCTGTGCCTTAACTAATCCAGATAACTACTTTTAAGTTTTGTGGATTCTTTTTTTTCATGGAAGTAGAGAAGATATTAGAAACTGAAGGATTATCAGATATACTTTCACAATTTATATTTTGAGATACTTATTTCACAAATGCTCAAGGCAGCATCAATAATGGTGGTGTTGATTTTTATATCTTGCTCTGCTCTTGAGATAGTAAATGTACCAGAGACAATAGTTTTCATTTCCAAATGTATTTGTCTTTCCTTAGTAAAAACAATATGCAAAATTACTTATCTTTAGAATTTAAATTAAATAAAAGGTTAAATAATCAAACAGATACACAGTAGATTGTATAGGCTATCAAATTGTTATAAAATGGAAGAAAACATACTCTGGATTCTTACCATATTTATTAAGTACAATGATTATTTAATTTAGCTAAGTAGTTACAAATAATTGATCTTATCTAGTCATACAATATCAATTTAGTAAACAGAAACTTGTAGCCCAGTGAGATTCTTAATCTCTTGTCTATAATATTTCTACTGTAATGTTTCTAAAAATATATTTAATAGGAAGTAGATGTTTAGATATGTTTATCAAACTAATAATATATTGACCTAAAAGGTTAATATTATTATTCAATTGCTATACCTTAACTATGCGGAGATTTCTTTGGAATATCTTATTTTAATATTGTACCTGCAAAGAATGTTGAAAATATAATTTGTGATTTGGAATTTCATGTATAATTTAGAAATCTATACAATGTTCTAGATAGGCCATGGAAACAGAGTAGTATTTGACAGCCTTGTCCTAAATCAGTATCATTTTCAACATGATGGAAAATGAAATGCTTCCTTTCTCAGCTTCTACATTATCATATTGGTAATGAGTCCACACAATTTTTTGCCAAATACCCTCCTAAAAAGATAAATGAAAGCATGAATATCTTTCAGTTATTTTAGTTGAATTTGTGTATATTAAAATAGGATATTCCTTAAAATATTTGGAAGTACTCGGAGTACGTTATTTCTTCTGAGTACTTCACCAAGCATATAGACTCTTTAGAGTCATCTGGATTCTGAGAGAAGAGTCTATGTGAAAGTGGAGATTTAATAAACATCCATGTATTGTTCACCTCGTATGTGCCTATCCCTCCATTAGAATCAGCAGAATCAGTTGTGGACCAGTTTACTTATATTCAGAATTATGCCATGGTGGTAGTGAATAAAATTAACAGTGGAGTTGTTTGATTACTAAAATTATTTCACTTGACCATGAAAGACTTTCTTCTCTATTAGTTACTATAGGGACTTTGACTACAATTTCAGCAGAATACACTTGTAACTTTTTATTTTTACTTAAAGTTATGCTGCTAGTATTAGTAATGTCATAGATGTTTGAAGCTAATGTATCAAAAAGTAATGGAAGAAGTGCAAATTATACATGCTATGTAAATATTTACAGTTACAATGACATTTTTCCATAGGTTTTTTTAAAAATATAATTTGTAGATATTTGGCCATCCTTCCTATAATCATAAAATATTGTGACTTTTAAGACACAGTACTCAGTTGTTTCAATAAATGTTATTTATTGAATTTTGATAAATTATTTCAATAATTATATCAGTTTTTAAATAGAACTTTTAATATGGTTTATTTATTATTCTTAACATCTTCAATGATGTAAGGAAGCCTTTGAATCCAAAATATATCTGATCTGTGTAAACACAATTACATCATATAGCTAGAAAAGCAAAATTAAAGAGATGTTTCTTTCAGTTGCTTACCCCTGTTTCTATTCTTATTTTTGCCAAAGTAGATCACAGATCAAAGAAAGGAGATTTAGTTCAAACTCTCTTTGTCTAACTGTTCTATTGCTGAGAAAGAGAGCATACAAAATAAAAAGCACAGAAACAACTTAAATATATTTTCTGTGGATTTTCAACATTGGTTACATTATTTATCCACTATCCTTTTCTAACTAATATGAAGGCTTTGAGATCTTGTTGTAATAAAAACGAATGAGAAAAATAAAATGCATGGCATGATAATTTTAAGAACTTTATTTCTTGTGATCATAGAACTTTCCCTTGCAAACCTTTGGGTTACCTGTGATCACTCCCTCCCATGTGACCAGAGATTACACGGATGACCATAAATAGTAATAAGAACAAACTACAAAATGACAGCTTGAGACTACATTAAAAGAAGTGCTAAAAGGAGAGATAACACCTCCGATTTTCTGTCTGGTAAAACCGTAGGAATTTTGGTTCTACCGTTTCCTCTATAACAGTATATAAATGATTAAATACTTCTGTTAGAGCCCATACCCTACTCTTTATTCTCCAATTTATCCATCCAACAAAGTATTTTCATTTGTGACTTAGAATAGCTGTTTATCTATATGTGAGTAAAATTTGCCAGTGACTCTAAATAAGAAAGTGTTATTCTTGCAACTGGGATTAAAAATATAGAAAATGTTCCTCAATATGGAAAAGTAATTATAGAATTCTGATTCTATTGAGTTGATGCAAACTAAAATCTGGGGGAAATAATTGGACAGGCAAAAGCTTGATATGGGTAAACATCCAGGAAGTAATAACAACAAATCTACAGCATGACGATGCAGCTTCCAAGGTATGTAGTAGTTATTGCTAGGCAAATGGGAAGTTTGCTTTGCATGGCAAAATGTTGCATTTGTGGTAAAAAGCCTTAAACTTTAACATCTGTTTTTTAAAATTTGGTCATTACTCAAGTGTTTATTACTTGAGCACTTATTAGATATACAGCAACATACTCTGTTATTAAGTGGAACAGAAGAGAAAGCTTTTGCCTTTGAAGTTATAACAATAGAGATGGAAAGAAATAAGCACATATACAATAATTAGAATACATAAGCAAATTTCGATAATATAGTTTAAAGTATTGGCTTTAAGAGAAAATAATGAGGGATATATTCAATGAAATCTCTTGTAAAGGGTCCTGTTGGAAACCAATGATACATGTGTATTGAAGGATAGGAAGTGGGGAGAAATCTAAGGTCTGGAGAACAGCGTAAGCTGCGAAGGTGTATAGTTAAGAGAAAGAGAGAGGGAGAGAGGGAGAGGGAGGGAGATGCCTGTGTGCAGGGATGTGTGTTTGTGTGGAGGTGTGTGTGTGCATGAAAATATGTGTCAAGGTATTTCTGTATGGTCTTAAAAACCACTAATCATTCTGGATTAAACAGAAAGAATGGACTGTATAGGTAGAGTAAAAGTAAAGCATAGAACTTTTTCTTTGTTAGTCAGAAGCACTTTAAAACCTACTCATGGTCTTTCTCAGTTGTTTCACGTGTTGCCTATCCAGACTCCTTCAATAGACTAGCTTCTTAGAGCTCTCTAGAATATTGGAGTCTAGAGTTTGGAACGTTGCTTGTCCTGGAGTGCTGGGCTCTTTCATTTTAGCTGGACAAGAAGATGGGATACTCCTGGAACATTGTGGGTTTGTATTTATTCCTGAGAGTTTTTTGTTTTAAGAGTTTTATTTGTATAAATCCTCCTAATAGAAATGCTTTATTGCATTTTTATCAGATTTCCCCAACTTCTTAAGAAGAAACTTATAATTAAAAAAATAAAATGTGTAAAATAAATTCATATTGTGAAACAGCAGAAAAGAGTAGAATATGAATGAAACATCTTGTGTATCAAATGTGTATCTATGATGTATGTCTCTGATTATTTCTCTCCTCTACCTCACATGACCGCATACATTCTCATGCATTCATTCAGAGAGATCTAGGAAATGCTAATAAGTGGCACCATTCCTATTCTTAAATTGTCTTTGCTTTTTAGGGAAAAACAGACATGTAGATCCCCAGCTCAATCTAATGAGATGCTAGCTATATGTGGGGACATTGTGAAGTAAATAAAAAGTATTGTGGAGTCCTAAAGAAGAAACAACTGACCAGGGCTGTGGGGATTTGTACAGATGGGGTGACAAAAGCCTAGGAAAGATTTCCAGAGGAGAGATACAGGATTTGAATTTTAAGAGATAAGTGGCCATTTTCCAGGAAGTGACGAAGGAAAGAGAACATTCCAGGCTTGTCAGACTCTCCTGTTTCTTGATAACTGACTCTTGATTTTTCCAGACTGTTTTTTTTCTGGGCTGATGCTTTTTTGCCTCGTCCACCTGAGATTCACAGCTTTTTTTTTTTTTT
>NW_006494614.1:21737430-21755301 GCF_000325575.1 Pteropus alecto | reverse complement strand
TTTTTTTTTTTTTGGTTACTGGTGCCTAGTTACCTTCTGTTAACTAACCATCCAGATTAAAGTCCTCCTGACAAGTTGTGTTTTATGCTGAATTCAGTGGGCAATATGGGACTTTGCATGGAGAATGGGCTCTTATTTCACCAAATAAGCTCCTGCCTATTGCTTGGTTTACCTCGGGCAGGTAATGTTTTGTGTTAATGACCTAATTATATGATGTGGATTCCTAACTATCATTCAGGTATATATTTAGGTGCTTCAGACCTTGTATCATGTGTCTCTTTTTAGTAACAAATTCCATAGATTGTCTAAACCTCTAAAATGGCCAGATGCTTTTGGTTTTGTTTTTCTTGTATACTTCCTTTCTACTCTTCTAATCATTAAAGAAAACCCCTCAAGGGATTAAAAAACAGCAATTCTTTGAGGACTGATTTAGAGAAAAATACTTAAAAAAAAGATTTTACTGCCTGTAGCATGTTTGAATAGTAACCAGAAACACAATTTAGTCTTTCTCTATATAAATGATAATTTGGTATTGAGTAGGCACGAATGTCTGAGGAATGAGAAAAAATGATACCTTAGGCTAGAATTTCTCATGCATGCTCAGTGGCTCATGAGTTCTAATTATTTTCTTTTGATTTCATGTTTTTACCTCAATTGAATGATTCATTTACCAGTAGAGTTGCCAGATAAAATACAGGTACTAGTTTTAATTTAAATTTCAGATAAACAATGAATAATCTGTTAGTATGCCTTTAGGTTTTATTACATGCCTAAAAATTTTAGTAAGGTACATACTTATACTAAAATGCATGTCCCTCAATAGGACATACTGAAAAGTTATTCTTTGTTTATCTGATATTCTAATTTATTTATTTATTTTAAAGTATTTACTTACTTATTTATTTTTAATTTTTATTTTTTTCTGGTGACATTGGTTAATGAAATCCAGTAAGTTTCAGCTGTATACTTTAACAGTAAGGCATATTCTGATAGTCCAATTTAACTGGGTGAACTCTATATTTATTTGTTAAATCTGGCAACTCTATTAGTAATAAAGATTAAATTCTCCTTTTCAAGGGTGACTCACAGTTAAAAGACATGTTCATAGTACAAGACTTGGGTTTTTTGAATCAATGTTTTTCAGACTGGGTGACTGTGGAAATAATTTTGTTGGCTCTCAGAGATTACTTTATCCTTGAACAGGTGTCTGGGTGTCGGCTCCTTACTCAAACTTTAAAAACACTCCTTTTAAACTAGGAAATTCTCCCTGTAAAATTATTCTTTAAAATCTGAGTCATTATCAAACAGATAGAACAAATATCAAGAGACTACAGAATACTAGAAATTTGGAGCTCAAGGAATGTTAAAGATCAGTCTAAATAATTTTTATTACAGTTAATAATTAGAGCCACAGATTTTGATGTTGTTATTTATTAATAAGTTAACAAGTTAATAAGCTAAGATTGATCCCAAGTCTTCCAGCTCTTGGTCTTATGCTATGAGGTATGTAAATGTGAGGGTGTATGCTTTCTCTTCTACAAGGCCATTAAGATGCATAGTGTTAAGTAATTAAAGGAGGAAATTAATTGAATTCAATATCTTTTTAAAGTGCATTGGTTTGGATGTTATTGACCATAACTAACAACTTCCAATAGTACTAATTGGTTACTATACTTAGCCAGTCATCCATTGACCATTGTTAAGAGCCAAGAGCCATACTGCTTAGTTCAAATTCTTGCCTCACCACCAACCAGCTGTGTTACCTTAACCAAGTAACCCCTCTGGGCCTCAGTGTCTTTATCTGTAAAAAGGGGTTATAATGCTATATACATCAAAAAGTGGTAAGAATTACATGAGAATACCTGTAAAGAATTTCTAACAATACCTGACACTGGTAAGGGCTAGGGTTAGTATAATTATTATCTTGTTGCTGTTCTTGGTATTGTTAACACACCAGATATCTACAAATGGTGAGATTAATTTCCTGACCACTGTCAGAGTAAATGTGATTAAGAATGTGATAAGAAGGTTTAATTTAGATATAAACCTTTAGTGATTTTTACGGAGAACTTAAGGTTATAACATTCAGCATCTCAGAAATTGTTGCTTTAATAACATTTAAAAGGCCGTGGATTCCCTTCCTCTGGTTTTACCAACCAAATATAAATATCCATGTTCCTCACCTATTGCCTTCAGCGATAGTCCAAACAATATCTGAGATTCTACCCAAATTTTCTTTTCATCTTTTCAAGATTAATTAGAACAATATGCCCACAGAAGGACTTAGTATTTGAATTTGTGCAGTTATGCAATCCGTTTAGATATACCCACTCCCCAAAATATTTTAAGCATTGTTTTCTTCAGTGACTTCCCAAGAGACTCAATTATTCACTCATGGGAAGAAGAGAAAGAATAGCTTCCCACTATAGAACTAATAATTCCAATTAAAAGGTTTATAACCAGAAAAGTTTGGGATAAGTTTCCAAATATAGGGCTTGCAGTGTGTTAAATTCCAGAAGAGCCACAGGGAAAACTGCCTATATTTAGCTCAGTAACACTTTTGAGTAGAAAAGGTCATTTTTTAAAAATAAAGCAAGACCTCACCTCCTTTAAATTTAGCTAAACAAGTAGACAGCTGTTATTCTGTAGTTTCAAACCCAATATAGTACCCGAAAGGCAGAGAAGAGCTTTCATTTGTGTTCCTAAATCACTCAAATCACAAAATTCTGCTAACAGTTTATGGCAACAAGTTCCAGATATATTTCCTTCATGTTGGTCTCTTAGAATAGCTGTGGCAAAGTCTGAGGGGTTATGTGTTCCCGGTTCTCTGTGAGACTCATGGTCCATGCCAGACCATCGGAAATAGTTTCAGACTACAAAGCCTGCAGTTCACATTTAGGAAGGCCTATTACTTGTCGTCAATTTAAGGGCTTGAATTTAGGTAAGAATTCTCTTAATTTCTCAAAAGGGGAGTCAAATGTAACAGTAGAGAAAGGCAACAGTTTCTTGGTGTGCAATGATGTCAACCATGTCTTCTGTGGAAAATCCTACCCATTCATTTTTTTCACAGATCTATTTGTATGCTCATTTATGCATTTCTGAACTTATCCATGCATCCATTCATCGATCATGCATGAAGACTATGCTAGGTATTAGAAATGCAAAGACAAAGACAAGTTTAAGTATCATTGCTGACTTGGAGGCCTCTGTTTGCAACTTGTCCTAGAGCCTACAGAATAATCGGACCTAGTTCCAGTCTTGGTTTTGTAAGTTTGGCACTGAAAGAAATTCAGTAAAATGTTGAAAAATGTTATCACCTGATATTTGGGCATCAGAGCAAATTATAATTTCCATATTATCAGCGACCACTTTATGACTCTATATCTGCTGTGCCTAGTACAGTGCATGGCATCCAGTAGGTAAATAGTTGTTTAAAGAGTGGGGTAATACCTAGGTATATTTTTCAAAAAACTTTGTGTCTGTTAAGTTCAGACAGGCTGAAACCATATAAAATTGTCACTCATATAAAAAGCTTTTCTCAAGCTAGAAATCGAAATGGCTAACATGGGAATTTCTAATGGGGTAAGAGACTGGTATAACCTCCATGTCTGCTTTTAGATCAATAAATACATCTTAGCCTGAACTTCCTCCTAGCAACCAATGTCTCTAAATAAGTGTCACATACAGACCAGAAACAATAGCTGTGATTCATACAAAGTGGCATATTAAAATGACGAAGTACTTCCCAGCTATCTGGCCCATAACTCGTTGCCATCATAAGCCCCTGTGATCTGAGTTATGTCTATTTGTTTCCTTATTCCAAAGGCAGTTTGGAGGTTATGGGGTGGGGGTGGCCAGCAGCATTCTATATTGGCATGTAGCTGAGGTGACAGGAGGATTTTAGCAGCTTGTGGGTGGGTGTTCGGGGAGCAGGTGGCATTGGGAGAAGGAAGTGACTGTCAGGATTCAGTGGCATTTGGGGGCGTGTATAGTCAGGCATAAAAAAAGAGTTGGGTATTCTAAAAACACTTTGGTGTTCTCATAATGAGAAATGTAATCCAGGGCTTTTGGTGTTCTAAGGCACATCATTTCAGTTTGTCACTTTGTGCAGAGTTTTAAGAAAAGAGCCCAAAGAGTTAAAGATAAAAGAGCATGATCATTTATTTGAGTTTTGAGGCAATACTAAGGCAGGTCAATGGTAAACCTTTTTATGTTCTTATTTTCCTGCAGAGAAAGTAATTTTTATCTCCGTGTTTCTGTTTTTGGTCGATTTGAAAGACCTCACTTGCCTCAAATGAAATGAAGCTGTTTCAGTATTTGATTGCCGCCACATCACCAACTGGTTACCTTTAGCACTTGGCATCATGTGGCATTCATGTGCTGAACTGCACCTAGAGTTGCTCATTTGAAGAAATCCAGGCACTCTGACATGCATAATAGATGATCTTCTGTTATTGATGGGACCAACATGACCCCAGTCTTTTTGAGGACGTGGAGAGAACGAAAGTTTTGATTCAGTTCTCTGTTGAACAAACAAATAAATAAATATTAACTTCTCCCCTCCCAATTTCCAAATACATACAACTGAAATCTTCAATGAGAAAGATTAAACAATAGAGATATGAAAAACCTTGATACATTAACCACAATGGCATTACAAAGATATTTCTAAAAATGAATAGTCTCTTTTTCAAATAGGCTTTTGATAAGCCGTGGTCATTTGTAAACACTGTCACCTTGGAACCATAAAAAAAGACAGTATTTAAAAGCTTTGAGGAAAACAATTTTTCAGAATCCAGTATAATGTTTAAAGATCAGAATATCCTTCAAATGCTCATGTCACTTTAAGGACATGATAAGGCTTGAACACCTTAAATTTATAAGTTCAAGTTGAAACAGTACATTTTAAGCTCATGCTGAAATAGGAAAAATAGGGACTTAAAGTAAGTGTTTACTTAAATGTGCACTAATCAGGGCTATAAGAGGGGAAAGAATCAATGTCAATTATGTAGTGAATCAACAGTTGCGTGGTGAGGGCAGCGGTGTTAAGAGAGCCCTCATGGCATATTTTGTTTCTCAGAGGAAAAGCACTGGGAGTGCAAGTACACTGGAAATAACGAGGGCTTCTCCTGCTGTTTTGGGTTTTGCAGGTACCTCCTGGGAATGAGGTATAGAGGATTCTGTGGTTTGTGTTGGGATTTCTTCAAGTTACCATAATGAGGTTTTTTCCTACTGCCTGAAGCTGGCTGGGTTATAAAGGAATTCTTACGCAATGATTGTTTTAAAGTGTCTCTCTCTTTGGTGTCTCCTAATATATTTATATTTTATAACTTGAAATAATGGTTTCTTTTAATTAATAGTGATATTCTAAAAATTTTTTAAATAGCATTTCACTGAGAATTCAACATGTAAATAATTTTGACTTGACTTTTCCTAACAGTTTTAGCATGATTTAGGAAAGCTCTTTTGTTTGTAATCATTTCTTCTCCAGAAATCACCATTCATGAAATGCTTTTCAATAAGAAGAAATACCAATATGTTTTAGAAGTATTGGTGTGCATTACAACGTACCTATTTTGAATGTCTATTGCTAAACATTATACTAGTAGCAGTGTAAGTCATATAGATATCAATCAGAGATACATACATGTTTTTCAACAATGAAAGGCAAAAAATATGAGGCACATTTCTCTAATTTTACAAATTCAGACAGAAAATGTTAATATTTTTCTAAAAAAAAATTTATACTAACAGATACTGCTAATTAGGATTGCTCACAGCACATAGCTTTTAATGCTAACAAGAAATATTTCAAAATAGCATTTTGTAGTTTCTACTGATGGGCTCTATGATATGGGATAGAAGGTGCTTAATAGCTAGGAATTTTAGTTTTTTCATCTGCAAAATGAGGAGTAGAACTAGGTTGCCTCTACAGTTTTATAAATCATATTCTTTTCTCATGCCTCATTTTCCCTTTCACATGGTTATTCCATTGCAAAGACTAGTGAAGAAGGACCCTCATGTCCAGTTCCTGTTTTCAGCCATTTGTTATCTGGAGCTAAATGAGAGCAATAACAAGACTTAATGAATAATAGTCACAGACTTTTTGGGGGCACCATGACAATAATGTGATGTTTAGAAATTCTTATCTGGATTTTAATTCCTAGCATCTAGGCCAGTGCTCATGTCTTGCAGGTTAGAAATACTAAGCCCTAGAACTATGCCTGGAGTCAAATTAGATAATTTCTTGAACTAAAATTTAGACTTCTTGGCTAGTATATTTGGGGAAAATGGTAACATTTAAAAATGAGATTTGCATTCTTTCATGTATTAGTATTACTGTTATGTAAAGTACATGGGTCCTTTCGAGATGGGATTTTTCAGCAAGCCGCAGAATCTACCACGTGAAGAATGTTAGTGTCATACACTGTACCTAACCATTAAACAAATCTTGGGAAGCTGAAATGAATTTAATATATATTCTCTCTTTCCACTGACCTATTCTTTATGGTTGTTATTGCTTTAGCCCACTTACCCATTAAATAATAATTTTGGTTCAATTACATATTTTCTAAAGTTAGGTATATTTCACTTGTTCTTGATGGTTTTTATTTATAACCTATTAACGATGTGTAGCTGGGCAGTTTACTCTACATCCAATAATAGTTGCAGCTTTGGAACCTAAAACTTTTAGCTTTTTCACAACTCTGGATGAATAAATTGTTAGGTAAAAGGCCATCTTATTATCTCACCTAACTTTGTATACTTATAATTTTGCCAAAAAAATTATTAATTTAAATGTCACCTTTAATTTTAGAAGTTTTTAGATTTTTTTTAAAGATATGATCAATTTTATTAATAATAATATGTATATATTTAACTCTTAACACCTACTCCCTTCGAAAGCCTATTTGTTATTTGATGATCATTTCAGGTATTTTTTTATTGTCCAGCTTATCTATAGACAGTACAAATTGACCTCTAATATACTTTTCTAGAGCATACTGACTAATCTTGTGCTTAGTTATGTGTGTGCACACATACAAGCACACACTTTATCTTTACGTTAATGGCTTTAAGTACTGATGCCAACCAGTCTTCCTAGATTTTTATTCATTATTGGATAATTCAGAGAGGTTTTGAAAATTGATCTGGCTTCATAATAGAGGAATGTAATGTAAAATTCTAAAAGGCTGCATTCCAAATAGTATCAAAAGTAATAGTTTTTGTCCTAATAGCTTAAAATGAAGAAAGAATGCTTATCTATCAAAAATCAGAGGAGTAAGATCCAGCTCTTTGCCAGGTGATATCCCAACTTTATGGCTTAAAGCTTTACTTGATACAAGTGTAATGTCTGTTTTACTAATACATTTAAAATTACTTTGTTACCGTTACTAATATTTCTTGTCTTTTAAGACAGGGCCCCACTCCTTGCGTACTGGTTCCCCTCCTACACACCCAAGCATACACTGGCCAAAATTAACTGGAGCCCATACATGCATTATCAGAGAGTATTGATCCCTGGTATTTATGTATTTTTATTACTTACTGAGCACAGACTGAGTGCTGTGCAAGCACGAAACACACACCTTCCTTGTTTTTCACCATTTAATCTTTAAAAAATTCCTATATGGTAGGTCCTTTTACCATTTTAGCTTAACAGCTGAGGGAATAGAGGCTTGTCAATGTTAGATAATTTGTCCATATAAACAAAAATGATAAATGGCAGAGCAATTCACACCAAGGCTTACCATACCACCAAAGTCCAGCTCTAAACTACTCTTGTTATTCTGTTTCCTCCATGATAGGAAAATTTTATTTATAGCATTTGTAGCTGAGATTCCCAGGAGGCACTTTACATTATATTTTATCTTCCTATAATTACAATCTTTCTGGGTATCATAAAAATATCCTTTCTAAATGAGCATATTTTAAGACTATAGCATATACAATGTTTTCATTAGTTTCATCAAAAATTTACTAAACTCTCACCCTATCAATCCAGGTCAAATACTATATAAAGTTAAATAGTCTTAACCTAGTAGAAAGAGAGAGATGTAAACTTTGAATAGTCTCTGTTACATATTCCCAAAAACTTACATGAGAACACTAAACAGGAGCTGTCCTCTTATGGAGAAAAACTATGTGAATATATATTTATAGAAGTATCATTCCAGTAGTTGTGCCTTAAGATTCTGATGAGTTCCTATTAATTTTATGTACAAAGATTTTTTTAAAACTCTAGATAAATAAGAGAAATAAATTTTAAATTATTCCTAATTTCACCATCCACATATAGTCATATCTTAAAATGTATATATATATGTCAATTTATATTCTTCTACCACATGATATTTAATATTTGGAGAGTATGTCACTGTAGGTGTGCTATAATTTCTTTCAATATTTTTTTTATCAACAGACACTTAAGTTTTTACCAGTCTTCCCAAGTGATTAACAATGCTACCTAAAACACTCTTGTGCTTTCTCTGTATGTTGCATTTCTTTCTTTTTTCTTTCTTAATTGAGGTTAACATGCTATGTTTAATAATTACAAATAAATAACATTCTGATATAATCTGTCTCAAAGAATATTTCTAATGGAGTTGCCTTTCCCTTTCACATTATAAAGGTTCTTAGCTTGCAGAACATAGTAAAATACTTAAAAAGGAATTTCAGGATTTCTCCAAGTAGTATTTGAGTACAAAGTGTGACTAGTATAATAGCTAAAGAAGCTAAGTAGTGAATTTGAAATTAACTTTCATGTCCAATTCAGGTATTTTCTGAAGCTCATTTTCAGGTGATTTCTAATTGTTAAAATTGTATTTCTTTTGAATATTTTGAATATTAAAAGAATATTGCTTCTTCCACTCACTAATTTCGTAGAATACTCTTTCAACAAATATTTGAGGTTGTCATTCTATATCTTACTCTAATAACCACTTGGAGAAATCCTGTGAACCTATATGTGAGTGTTTTGCTATGTTCTGAATGTTAAGAACCTGTATAATATGAAAGGGAAAGGCAACTTCATTAATAATATTTTTTGAGGTAGATTATATGAGGTTGTTATTTATTCGTGTTCCCTAACGCAGAGTGTTAACCTCAACTGAGGAAGAAGGAAGAAAAAAAAGTTAGCATACAGAGGAAGCATAAGAATGTTTTATATAGAACTGTTAATCATTTTGGAAAAATTTGGAGACAATGTAAGTATTTTAACAATCAGAAATCACCCGAAAGCAAACTTCAGACAACACCTGATTTGAATGTGAAAATGAATTTTAACTTTTCTACTTTGCTATTTTAGCTCTTACACTACACCCACTTGGTTCTAATTATAATTTTTGTCATGTTTCAATTTATCTTAGAATCCGTGATGCGTAATGTCATAGTCTTAGAACACACACACATGTGCAAGATCATTTGCATCACTGGTATTGTGAATGCAAACAAGAAATTCCTGAAAAGGCAAGTTCCGCTCTGCCAAAACTATCACTCTTATAAAAGAAGAGAAAAATGGAAATGATGAGAAATAGAAGTGTTAATATTTGCCATTTGTACCTTTCAATCTTAAAATCTGGGAAAAAATCTTAAAAAAAAAAATCAAACTATTATCTCTTGATGTTTTGAATATAGCATGTGGTACTAGCAAAAATTCTTGATGACCTGTGAGTGTAAATGGATTGTCAACATTAAAATTGATCAACATTAAAATTGGATATTATTGCACAATGGAATTTTATGACTAAATTGTTCACTGATTTTTTTAAAGGATGTGTTCTGTTGAGAACATTTGGTTTAACTCTAAAATTCTGTCTGTTCCTTTGAGAACATTCAATTTAACAATAAATTTATCAAATATAATCTGATGTTGCTTTTAGAAAATGACAAGGTGCTATTAACTAGAATTTTTTTCCTTTACTGTCTGATTTACTACACCTCAGTGTTAGTCATTGGTGTGATTATTTCTGCTAATTATAAATTAAAGCAATAACTGTTAGGAACTATAAATCAAAAATCTTAATGAGTGAAATTTCAAAAATTTTATGATAATTTATGTATACATTTAAAAAGGAAAATTAAATTAAACATAGTAAAGTTAAATAACTCATAATCAAAACTCAATAACCTCTGTATATGTATTTTGACACATAATACTCCAGATATGTGCATATACTTTCTCCTTTTAGTTTTTTTAGATAGCAATGTGTAGTTAACATTTGAATATATTATTAAAAAGTCTTTTACTAAAGCATTTACCTAAAAGGTAGTCTGTATTTCTGTGGCATAATAATTAATGCTCAAAAACAAATAGGTTTTGCATTAAATAAGTCTAGGAAACTTTTCAAAGGTGCTAGAATATTTCAGCGGTAAACAACAAATGGTGCTGAAACAACTGGATATCCATATGCAAATGAAAAATAATTTAGACCTTTCCTTCACACTAAATGCAAAAATTAACTTAAAATGGATCATATACTTAAATGTAAGATCTAAAACTGGGAAACAGAAGAAAATATTGGAGAAGATATTTGTGACTTTTTATTAGTCAAAAAATTCTTAGAATAGACACAAAAGCATAAAACATAACAGAAAAAAATGATAATGAGATTTTATCAAAATTAAAACTTCTTTGAAAGACAGTTAAGAAAATGATTTCAAACCACATGCTTGGAGAAAAATTTTGTAAAACACATTTCTAATAAAAGATGTGTACCAAGAATAACCAAATTATGATAAAGTCCCCATAGTATGCAAAATATTCGAACACTTTGCCAAAGAAGATAAACAAAAGGCAATAAGCACATGAAAAGATGTGCATCTTTAGTTTTCAGATCAAAACCACAATAATGTATTTTTCACAACGAGTAGAATGGCTAAAGTTAAAAAGACAATAACCAGTGTAGCAAAGACTTCACACAACTGAAACTCTTCTACATTGATGTTGGGAATGTAAAATGATAAGCCACTTTGAAAAACAGTTTGGCAACTTCTTATTATGTTAAATACATATTTAATGTATTACCTAAAAATCAAATTCCTAGATCTCTATCCAAGAGAAATAAGAACTCATGTACTCACAAAGACCTCTATGCAAATGTTCATAGCAGTTTTATTTGCAAAAGGCCAAATCTGGAAACGACTCAAAGGTCCATCAGCTGGTGGAGGAATAAACAAATTGTGGTATGTCTATGCAATAGACTACTAGTCAGCAGTAAAAAGCAACAAGCTACTGATACACACGACAACATGAATGAGCCTCAAACATTATGCTAAGTAAAAGAAGCCAGACTCAATAAGCTACAGTCTATGGATTTCCATTTGTATGAAATTCTAGAAAAAGGCAAAAATGCTAAGATCAGAAAGAGTCAGTAGTTGCCAGGGACTGAGACAGAGAGTGGAGATTGACTGCAAAGTGGCCTAAGGCTATTTATGGAGGTTATGGTCATGTTTTATGTCTTGATTGTCAAAATGCATCAAGCTGTACACTAAAAAATGAATTAAATTGTTTTTCAGTCCGCTTAATTTACAGAAAGAAAAAAAAAGACTGCAGAACTCTAGCTCCCTCTTGGAGATTCCCGAAACATATATATATATCTTAAAAACTCTAAGATCAGAGAAAATTAATTTTTATTTAACTTTACACCCTGGCATATTTATAATATTTTATCTCATGGATAAAATATGTTGCATATCATTTAAAACGCATTCAGTTTTTGCAATTATAAAACAACTAAATGCTATATTATTAAAACACATTCAAATGAATTTGTAAAAGTTTAAAGCTTTTGCTATGTATTGACAAATTTCTCTGGAAAGGCTATGCCAATTTTCATGTTTATAGAATGATTATTTCCACAGCTGCACAGGGCATTGTATGTTGTTTAAATCTTTTTCAGTTTTATAGGTAAAAAGTTTTTTTAAAAAATATTTGCATTTCTTCCATTATTGATGAATATGGATATTTTCCAGATGTTTACTGGCCATTTACAGTGTTTGTATTTTTTAATTTTCTATACATAGTCTTTATTTCCTCCCTGGGTCTTTGTTCTTTGTATTATTTATTAATGTTTAAGATGTTTTTAAAATAAAAATCCTATAATTTAATATATTATTTTTCAATTTTATTGTTGATATTTTTGAAATACATTTATTTTAATGTTCAGATAATAGAAAATTTTATTGTTTATGTCCTTGGAATCATTTTAAGGACATGATTATTTTTTAAATGATCACTGATAATGTGGAAGCAAAATAAAATAATTTTGTTCACATTAAATGGTTTAATAATTGGACCAATAGTGCCTGATCAGTGGTGATGTGTCTCTTTGGACCCTCAGGAAGTTGTTGAACTTCAGGGGCCAGCCTGGGTGGGTATTAACCTTAGTTTCAAGTTCTGTATTTACTTAACCATCAGATTTGTTTGGCAAGTTCTGTCTGATGCTATTTTCATCATCTTTGTGAGTGTGTGAGTCAGGGAGTGGGTTAGGAAATGGGAGAGGATAGAGGTTTTATTGTTGGGAGATCATATTGACATGGAAGAAACTTGACCATGTTTAAGCACTAGAGTCAATAGCTCTGGAAAAATTTGAAGATAAAGAGAAGGATGGCTGATGGACTAGAATTCTGAGAATGCTGCAGGGGCCCACATCCAAGCATATTGAGGGATTAGCCTTGATTAGAAGGAAATTATTACCTCCTGAGGCTAGAAGTAAGAATGGAAACAGGATATATATATATTTACAAATAAGAGGGCAGACTTTGAGATAAATCCTGCCCCAATGGGCATTATTATTTTTATTTATTACTTTTAGCAATGTCATTTGCTATAAATTGGGGTCTGGAGACAGGTGGCAAATGATTGCTTTTGAAAATTCATACTGAGAACTAAATTTTAAATTTTATTTTTGTAAACGTGGAATTTCAGGAGAACATATTTAACTTTTATAGAATATTTGCTTGGAATATTAGTTTCAGGCCAATAGACCATATTTAAAATAGATATTTTATTTTAACAATTTCTGCTATGACATTTATACTTCCCTGTTCTTTAATTTAAGCTATAATATTCTACTATCCTCCCTGAGTCTTTGCATAAAATAGATATTTTTCAAAACTGTTTAAATTTAGGAAATAAATTTTAAAATCACATGACTCAGGAAAGTAAATACTGTTTATTATGTGAATTACTCAAATACCTCTGTTTATTGTAGAAAGATTATGATATGCAGTAATCAAAGAAAAATCTGTTTTTATATAGCCTAAAATGATATGCTTTGTGATTTGAAGTGACCCGTTTAAAGATGCAGTAGATATTTTTTAAAGCAACTCCAGGTTTCTTGTTTCAGCTGCTTATTGCTTTTTTGTGCAACCCTGCACACTGCAGAGATTGATTTTCTATTTGTGCTCCCTGTTGCAGTTTTGAGATTCTTTGAATAAGCTCATCAGACGTAACTACTTACTGGGGCTTTATTTCTGTGAAGCAGCATTGTGACTCACAACAATTCCAAATTAAATCTAAATGCAATCCATGGAATTTTCAGTTTTACAATTTCTTTGAAGGCCTGGTAAATACTATAGAGGAGGGATTCTATGATAGAGTAATTCTAGAAATGATGATCAAATGAGATGTTGCCGGGCTGCCTCATTTTAATTTCCATTGACAAGCCTTAAACAGTTTGTTAATCTGCCTGAATTAAATACCTTGTAATCCCAAATTTAGGGAGTTGAACATAATATATGAAAGACAGGAAGCTAATGGAACAACAATAACAACAAAAAACTCTGCTTTCAAAAAGTTTACCCTACAGGTATATAAACTTTGGGTTTATAGCTATTCTGACCTAGCTGGCAATGTAGAAGGAAGTAAATTAAAAGAGGTATAAAGTTAATTCAAATTCTCCTTTTTTAAAAGTTATACTAGACCTCTAAAAGAAATAAGTTAGTATTAATGACATTGTTGCATTAGGTCGCTTTTAACGTCCTCTTCCTAATCAGAAAGTCTCTGTTAATTCAGTGTTCTTTACATAATTTTAATTTGCTTCTCATTTCCATTATCCCAGGTAGCAAGCAAATAATGGTGCATTCAGATCTATTACTGTTACTAGCAAAACAACTTATTCATTCAACAGCCATGAGTGCTTGGCACCCTTCCAGGTGTTTGGGATACAGATGGAATAAAACAAACACAAATCCCTTCTTCATAGAGCTTACATTCTATTGTGGAAAGGCAGAAAATAAAATAAATAAGCAAATCATATATTAGAAGTTGATAAATGGCAAAGAAAGGAGAAAGAACTGAGAATCAGAAATCTCACAGAGGATATATCTATATATTCAAACAGGGTAGTTGGGGCAAGCCTCAATGAAACGGTGACATTTGAGCATGAACTCGAAAGGGATGCGAGAGTTAGCCAACACTTTATGTGTGTGTGTGTGTGTGTGTGTGTGTGTGTCATGTAATATATAACATATATATAACACAACATATAACATGTGTGTGTATATACACATGCATATATATGTGTACACACACACACACACACACACACATATATACGAAGGTTTGCGGCGGCTGGGAAAGCAAGTGAATCCCTGAGGTTTTTTTATAACATATATATAACACAACATATAACATGTGTGTGTATATACACATGCATATATATGTGTACACACACACACACACACACACATATATACGAAGGTTTGCGGCGGCCGGGAAAGCAAGTGAAAATCCCTGAGGCCGGGGTATTCCCAGTGAGTTCGAAGAACAGAAAGGACCAACATGGCTGGAGAGAGGATGAAGAGAGTGGTCGGAGATGAGGCAAGAGTGGTAATGTGCTTTGTAGCTATACTTCTAACAGGGAATGTGAAAGACTGTAATGCAGACTTCATAAATGGTAACTGATTCATGCATTAATGTACTGAAATTAGAGTTCTGCTTTCCTTCAGCAGTAAAATTAGAATATTAGAAGTATAAGCATACATTTTAGAAAATTAAGAAGTTACACTATAAAAATGTGAAATTACTCAGAAAACACAATGTTTCTCAATCTGAATTTTTACCATTTACATTTAATACAGTGGCTTTAATTGACTATAGATTCGTACTCCTCCTGGTCAGCCTGAATTCTTCTAATCCCTTGCCCAGTGCCTCAGAGTCAAATTCAATTCTTGAAAGCAGAATTGACACATATGTTTTAGTGGAAGTTAACTAGTAAGAGTACTGTAAACATCCTAAAGTACCAGTTGTCTATAAAGAGAGGGCCGTTCTGACAGGCACGTTTTAATTCTTGGTTGCAGTTTCCAAGCAGCATCCAGAGAATTTACGCCAATCTAGCCACATGAAAGAGAAGTACCAGAACTACTTCAGTTCTGCCTCCTTTTACAAAAGAATGATATTCTTGATTGTTAGTTATCCTGTATCAACTCACAATGGGCCTCCGATGACAGCCATGGTTCACTGGCACTAGGAGTGCCCCTAAGACATTATTCAGAGCACTGTGGGTCAATTCCCTCTTCAACCTTCTAAGCTGCCAGTTATCTCAGCCTCCTACTTGGCTGAAAGGGTCTGGAGAGAACCTAATGAAGCCACCTCAAATCTCAAAATGGAAATATAAATTTTTTGTTTTAGAATATTTTCTTTTGAAATACTGTTTTCAAGAGTCAATTTTAAGGACTTAGGAAATCAGGAGTAAAATGTAAAAAAGACTTAAAAAAATGGATTTGTATTATGGTACTAGTGGTACAAATTCTAGTTTCAGAAACCAGAAAGATAGGGAGGAGAAATGAGCATTTTCAGGTATGGGTTATAGTCCTCTAATTTAAAACATCCTTTTCAAAAATTAAAGTTGCCTTACTTCTGAAATCTTAATATTCTCTTATAGTAGGGACCAACTCAGAGTTAGACTTCTAAGAAATTCTTAGCTTGAAGGGAAAAGTTATATAAATTCTATATATCTGAAATATCACTATTATGTTACTTAAATGAAATTATAATTCTTTCTTTGGATGTTGCTTAGATCAAAGGGATTCCCAGCAAGGACAGAAATTATCTCAGTGTCGGCCTTGACTGTAACCTGAATTGTTCTCTCGGGACTTGTCTTATGATCCTCTCATGGTTAGAGAAGATTGGTCAGTAAGCTTTTATCTATCACCCTTCGGTTAAAATAGCATACTTGTCAGGACACCTAAAACCTGTGATGATCCATCCTCAGTGGTGAAAGTATATGCATAAGTATATGCATGTTCTTAGGTAAGGTAATGTTTTTAAGTAGAAATGGGACAATGGGACACAAAATAAATATTAAAAGTATTTTTTATGAGTCATATTATAGCAAGAGCTATTTTGGCTCCTGGTTTAATCTAGCCCTGCACCAGTGGTTCAGAGGCTCTTGCGTCCTAAGTGAAAGGATTTCCCAATGAAACATTTGAAAATAACCAGCACCTTTGGTGACTGAGTGCTTTCTTCTAGGCTCTTCCTGGGCTGGGGCTTAGCCAACACAGCCTCTGCTTGTTTCTGCCTGATGTAGCATTCCCCTGAGCCCTGAGCTGACAGCATATTGTCCTTCAATGTCAATAATAATGCTTTTCCATTCATCAGAGACTTTTAACAAAATGTGGCCTAAATGTTGCCTTCTCAAGAGTTACAAGGTAGATTTTATTTGGCTATGTCTATAGGATGTAGAAAACAAAATAACAGAGAAATAAAAAGTTTGAGAAAGAGCAAACCTATATTTACAGCAGTGGGAATAGTATCCTAATGAAGGAACTGGGGAATGAGATGTTTCATCAACAGCCTGCTGGGAAATAGGATTGAATATAAAAATGTTAATGAAAGAGGCTATTATCACATCAAAAGTTATTTTCTTACCTTTAAACTTTAATCATGAGAAAGATTGAGAATAGAGAGTAATTCATTACTCATGCCTCAGATTAAGCTGCTCGAATTCTTGATGGAGTTAAAATACTTAAAGAAGGAGCCGATAGCAGGTATAAACCCTGCCATGTGTTGGTTTTTAGCCCATGACCCTCTGTCACTATTCTGCCCTAGAAGTAGGAGCGATCTAGGGTGTTGGCTGGTGAGACAAAGAAGGAAGGTAGACTGCAGGCAAAGATAGGGCCAAGATGGGACACAGAACCTAGGGGAGCAGATGGAGCGCGGCTGCTGTGTAGGATTGAGAGTTTGTCTGGAAGTGGGGCTGCGCTGAGGCTGAGTTCAGAGTGGACCAGTCATGCACTAAAGATTCAAGATGTAATAGTGACAGAGGACGAAATAGTGGATAACTTCAAGGGCTAGTCTGGAAGATCTAGAGGGGAGACAAGCCATCGAGGAAGCAAAGTTACCCAGTTCCTGGCAGCCTAGGCCCAGGGAAAGGACACAAAAACTGGGAAACTGCTGTCTTGCCCTAGGAGAATTTTTTTTTTTCCTTATATCTTTGCTGATCAGGTAGGAATCAGCTTCAATAATATAGTTTGTAATCTGGGAACTCATCACTCTGACAGTTTGGCAGTGAAGGCAGAGGACTGAGGACTTTTTATGACAGAAGACTCCACAGGTTGCCACATCTAATTATGGTTTAGACGGTCTAGTTCATCTAATTATAGATATAAAGCCAAGTTCCATAGAAAAAAGATAATGGGCATTCTAATAACATATAGTGTAGTATCAGGAAGTCAGAAATGGGGAGGGATACGTGTCATTGTATAACTTAAGCAACAAAGAACAGTCCCTTGAATTGCTTAGATCTGTATAATACTGAGATACAGGGTAAGGTCAGCAAACACCATAAAAGAAAACACGGCATTGCCTCATCCTAAGAAGACCTTGGGTATAATTTTTGTTTTGTAGACATATGGACTTTGGAGAGA
>NW_006494614.1:21695148-21737396 GCF_000325575.1 Pteropus alecto | reverse complement strand
TGCCATAACATTTCTTTGCATCTCCATTATTGATCCTTACTGTCTATTTTTTTGCAGTTTATTTTAATATTTCAACATTTTCGTCCAGAGAAAGCACTTATTTGATACCAAAGATATAAACTTAAATTCCACGCATAGTAAATGAGTAAATAAATGTTACTCATGCGATACTTTCTTTGCTTATTTGAGCCAAGGTACATTTTTTTTTTTCCAGTGTAAAATTGAAAAATCCATGCTGAAGGCATGGTCAGAGAAATAAAAGAGAATCCAATGACTACACTTACCAAAACTTAGAGAATCACTTAGGGTAAAGAAAAAAATGATTTTTTTTAATGATTTTTTTTTTAAGGGTAACATAGTGATAAGGAGATTGCAAACTTCCCATGGTTCTGCCACCATACAGATCCAAAGCACAGTTTTGGGCAGCATGACTCGAACGTGTCAGAGATTGCAATATCTGTTTTGTTTTTGTTTTTTTAAATAACTATTTTGATTGAGAGGACTCAATTCATGAGGAGTAGGCCTTAGATTATTCTTCTCTTTTCAGGAAAAACTGCCCCCTGTAGGTTCAGTAAGGTCCTCTTTCCTGCTGTGATGTCATCTCTCTTAAAGCCGTTTTGGTCCAATTCTGTCACTTTTCAGTCACTTTCACTTAAGAATAAACTGGTGTTAGGAGTGAGATTATCCATCTTCTGTAATATTCTAATCTCACATTTGACTAAAAATTTCTTCCTTTCACTCTTGGTCTTCCCTCTCTCCTCAGTATAGGGTACGTGTGGTCCTGACCTGAGGTAGACAGTGGGCAGAGGACATGGGCTGCTCTGATACTGGTTCTCTCTTCTCTTGCCTTTTGAGGCTGGGGTTTGGAGGTGAGACAGGGAAAAGCCAATCATCAAGTGGCATTCAGGATGAATCCAACCTGCTCAGTGAGTTCTCACTGCTTCTCTGACTCAGACTAACCAGCCATGTTTTCCCTCTTTAGGGCAGATGTCCAGATGCCTGCCTTCTCATGGATTTTGTGGTGGGCTTTTAGAAGGTTCTAAGGGAACCTGCATATGCACAGTGTTCCAGTGTGGGACATTTAGGAAGGCTCCATTTATCCTGCTTCTAGCTACCTTTCCATGCTAAACAATGAATATGCAGTCTGCCAACACTCTCTACTGCCCCTACTGCAGCACCAATGGCATCGGGTCCACTTTTGAGACAAGAGACAACTATTAGTCCCCAACTTGGTGGATGGAAGTATCATGTTCACTGATCTTATAGAAAAGGAATGTGAAGAAGAGAGGAGGGTAAAGAAAAAGAAAGCCACCATGATGTCAGCTCAGTGATTCCTCCAAAAGATACCTGTTCTCTTGCCCCTAGCCCTCTTCACTTTCACTCTGACAAAAGCCAGAAACTGGTTTAGCTTCTTTTTGTCTTTGAGAGTGTGAAAAATAGGACCTGCTTTGAATTTGACTCTGAGGATTTTAGTTTCTTTTATAAACAAGGCAGCAGTTTTGCAATAATCTCATTCTGTTTTTTAAGGGGTAGGAAGAGAAGGAAGAACTATCATTATAGTACTACTGAAAGTTTACTATGTGTTTGGGGGTACAAGACTAACTCATTTGAAGCTGAGGCTCAGAAAAGTTAAGTAACTTATAAAAGATCAGATGTCTAGTAAGTGGCAGAGCAGAATTTACATCAGGGCACTCTGGCGACAGCGACTGTGTTCTAACCACTGCCTCTTGAGGCTTATAAGATATGATGGCTGGCTTTGGTTTGTGGGTTTGTGGAGGCAGGATTCTGAGACATTTGGCCGTGGACCTTAGAGGACAAGCTTGCCCTGGGAATTTTGAGTCATAACGCCGTGAAGTCTCACTAAAGCTTGGTGTCAGCTATAGGACAGTAGCAGTCATTGACTCCAGAGATGGTAAGATCGCAGTAAATTTAAATTTACTTTCTGTCCAAATAAAAAGCTTATTGAAACAAATTATTATCTTAGCGCATGCTCTTTTTGTAGACTAACATCTTCTTTTGCAAAGTATTGTATAATTTAGTGGCCATTTATTTGGGATTTTAAAAAAATCTAATGTGCCCCAAGGTGATCAACACGAGTCTTAATAGATGACCAAAGAAGTTTTTAAAAAATAAAACCAACAGATTAGTGGTAGATATAAGCAAGGGGGAAACACATGAATGATTTTTATACACTCTTCATGATATATTATACTTTGCTAAAATTTCATCATCTGTAGTAAACCTTCTATTATTCTACAGCTATTTATTGGCAAGACAGTGGTACACATAGTTAGGTTTCACATGGTTAAAACTGGGTTGAATTGCTCTCCAGCACAGCTGCACCGTCTCAAATAAAATGTTGGTCTGTCTCAGGATGAGAGTGTGGTCCTTACAACATTAGATACATTTGGAGCTTCCTAGCCGGCTCGGCTACCAGTGAAGAGCCTGCTGCCTCAAGTAGCACATGTGTGCAGTAGCATGTTCTTCACTGTAAGTCAGAGAACCCGGTCTAGTTGCTTAAGAGATACTGGAGTATCTTATAGAATTCCAGGGAGAAGGATGAAGAAGGATCAGAGTAACAGTGAGAAATAGTGACTAGATTCCCCAAGGAAAAGCTGGAAACTTTCACTTCTAGCCTTTGTCTCTGCAGACCTACTTCCTTTGCTGGCCAATCACTGATCTCTTGCTTTCGCTTCCTTTTTGTCTGTTAAAATTAGAAAATATTTATCATTTAGATTTCTCTGGAGGGTAAGCACGGTATATTGTAAAGATAGTAGACTTTAAAATCTCACTGACCTGGATTTTTTATTTCAGTTTTGCCACTCGTTGGTTATACCACTTTTGATGAATCATTTCACCTCAGTTTCCTTATACATAAAAGTAATATGCAATTTATTGGCTTTTTATATAATTCTATATAAAAAATAAGACTATATGTAAAGCATTTATATTTTTTGAACATGTATTATTCCCATCATTGTTGGTTAAATGGTTGCTTGACTAATAATATAACACATAGTCATGCGTGACAGTTATTCACTCGGGTATCTGTAAGTGTACACTCCTGCTATGAAAAGGGAAACAGCAAGTTTTCATCGACAAACTGGTGGGGAATTTGCTTCTGTGAAAATGCTACTGCAATTACACTAGGTCTACTATGTTAGACCAAAGGATAAATCTGATTTAACCCATTTATGATGGGCTGCTGGCTGAGGAGACAAGAAAAGTTGATCTTATGCTCTTCTTCAAGGATAGCCTCCTTACTTTCTGAAGAGAATGCTCGAAGTTTAATCAGGTCCAGGAACCAGGGCTCTTTCTATGAAACTTTCTTTTAGGATCCAACCTGAAGCCTAACCAGCCTTGGCATAGGTCTGGCTCCTCTCTCTAAATTGCTCCAGTTCCTTCGTTCCTCAGCATGAGCAGACTCCTCAGACTCTGCTTAACTCCTCCCGCCACCCCCCATGGCTCATACATACATACTTGTAACTTTGGTTCACATAGAAATCTTTGCACTGTAGTCTCCTTTGATCTGATGTATTAGGTGCCATATCTGACTTCTTTTCTCTGTTTACAAAATTTCTAAGGAAAAAAATAAAGAATCAGTGGACCCTTGGCTTTTACAGTTAAATATCTGATAATTTCACTCTTTATGAGTCATCCAACTAGCTCAGTTGTAGTAATTTGTCACTTTGTAGGCAAGGATTTGAATCATTTGCACAATGAGACAAGATGAGCAGGAGGAAAGATTAAATTGAGTGAGGGAGTCTTGCCATCTACCCAGAGTTTTTGAATTATCTCACTGAAAATTCATGAATTTTGCTCCTAAGGGCATATGTGATTACTTTCCTAAAGTGAGGTACATTTTATTCCTTTATGAGATTAGTCCGGAAATCAAGCAAATTCTGTCTGGTGTTGAAAAAGAAAATAACATGAATAAGTATAAGAAAATAATGTTTCTGACCTAGGAAATAAATTCAGGTTTGCATAAACTACAGAAGAATGTCAGAGCTCAAAGTGATTAATATATATGACATAAGTTGATTATATTCTCTACAGGCAGTGAAGCAATGATAATTTGTGAAAGTGTGTCAGTGAGTGTTATAACCAGTTCCCAAGTTTTATTTTCTGCTTGATGTAATAGAGGGACATTTGAGTTTTGGGGAATTTACAGAGGTCTTGGCATATAGTTGTGATTATTAAGAAGGCACTTTACTTTCATTTTAAAATAAGAATAATAGTTGCCACTTAATGAGCATCTGCTACATGCAAGGCACACTCCTGGGTGCTTCTTATATATTATTATATTTAGTTCTCACAACAAGTACATGAAGGAAATGTTAACCCTAATTTAAAGACAAAGAACTGAGAGTTGGGGAAATAAATTATCTTGTCCAAAGTCACAAAGTTTGTATTTCCATGAGTAGCCCAAAGTCATTTTCGAAGTACTATAAAGGGATGCTCTATACATTATTATGCAAAATTGAAACATTTGCTGTGATTTTATTCTTCTCCAGATCAGCAAAACAAGTGACTTCTTTGCTTTCATATTTTGACTTTAGAAAATCAAATGAATGTTTTGTCTATAAACTTAATTCCATCGTGCCAGTTTTATGAGTTCTAACATTTGTCCTCTAATCACAAATATGATCATTATTCCTAGAATTATAGGACTTAGAATATTTATTTTATTTCTTAATTTTAACATATTGTTAGCATTTTTAAATTTACAAAAGGAGTTGAAGTGGCTTATAAGTTAAACATAACAGAAAATGAGAAAATAAATTAAAAATAAATAAATAAATAGATCATCTAAAACATATAGCGTAGATAGTGAAGTGTACTTAAGAAAAGCTTATTTATACACTTACTCTCTACAATTATTCTCAGTTTTATGACAGCTCAAATAAGGAAAACGCAATTTCTAATCTACATTACCTTTTCTAATAACAAAAGCATGTGAAGTAATCTGCAGATATTTTTCTAAAGCTATACTTAAGAAGGAATTTTCATATACACAAATTCAGGTGTGACCTCCTATAGTGGTGGATTTCACTTAGTGCTGAGGTAACATGGTTTGAATTCACTGCTTTCTGTATCTCTAGCCATATAGCCAATAAACAAGCTGAATATAGGAGAAGGAAAGCGACCATGCCAAAAAGACTGTTGAAAATATCATTTAATTGGAGGACTGTTTAGCAGTGCTTGGATACAGTAAAGTCAGCCTCAGAGTCTTTGAAATATGTCTGTTATGCAGATAACGTCAGGTATTAATTAAAGTTTCTGTGTTTCTAAAATTTATTGTCCAAACTGGGACACTTCTGAGAGAAAAAGGAGAACCAGTCATAGTTACACCAAGACAAGAAAAAACAGACTGTCCCAATAAACTAGGAATATGGTAACCCAGATAAAAGTAGACACCAGGCTCCAGAGTGGTTATTGTGCTTGTCGGGGAACATACTCTAATGCTAATCCATGCAGAGGCTTATCCACTTAGTATGAGCACAGCTGCATGATACCTAGAAAATAAATCAAGATTTCTTTATAAAATGTTTCCAGCAATCTCATTGACTTTTAAAGTACCTATTTGATTCCCCTGAAGTTGGATACCAAGTTGTTAGAAAAACTCACTGGTTCTCTTTAAAAAAAAAAAATTTTTTAATCAAAACCTGAACTTGTAAAATTTATAAAGAAAAAAGGACTTTCTGACCTTGACTCTTATCCCTAAGAGTCACCTTCCCTGTGGGGATTTCTCATTCATTCATCACCACTGAAACCCTCAGACTGGCCTCAGAGAAGCTCTGTAAAGGTAAACTTTCTCTATCAGTCCTCTTTTCAGAGTTGACCCTGATCTTTATAATTTAAACAGAATTTTACAGAAGGCTCAGAGATTACAGATAAGTAATACATGGAAAGTGACAAGCGTTTTGATAACCTGGTTTACAGAACAGAATTTGCTCACCTTCATTTGGAAGCCCTTCTGGGTGTGGGCCGCCTGCCAGATTCTTGGCAGATTTCCACCTGACTGAGCCATTCTTTTTCCATCTAGGCCTTGCAGAAGTTTTTTTGTTTTTGTTTTTGTTTTTAAGATGTGTTTACCCTACTAGAAACTCAGGCAGAGAAGAGGGAGGACCAGAGAGAAACGTATTCCTCTCTTTCCTGCTTCAGTCTCTTCCCCTAGGTTCTGGTTCTTAACTAAAAACTTTTTTCCTGGATTATTGACAGCAGGCTGTGAGCCATTCAGAGGCTTCTTTATCGTAATTTTTGCCAAAGATGTCCCTAATTTTATGAGCATACCTTATTAAAACTTTAAAAAGTTGAATGTAGGAGACACAGTCGCAGAAAGATCATTTTACATCATATAATTCATGGAAGTAGTAGTCCCTTTGGCCTGAAAAGATTATTAAAATAGTACTAGCTGATCTCTTTTTCTATATAATAAATATTGAAAATATTTGCATTATTAAAACTAGCTGTGGGAGAAAAATGGTCTCTTGATTGAATGTTAATGGATTGAAATGGAGCTATTAATTTAATCAGTCAATATATAATTATATATTAATAATAATAGTAAATGGAATCTTCACTCAGAACTATATAACTACTATGCATATTGACTTTTCAACTTATTATTCTGAATTTGAATTTGATGATTAGCATTGGGGACAAAATATGGTATATTCAGTGATTTTCTATAACTATGACACAGTTTCATTAGGTTTATATCAGGGAAACTGTAAATTTCATAATCTTATATAACTGACATGTTTCCACCATGTTATTTTTAAGTTGTTCTCTCTAAGTTATATTGCCTTAGATTTGTTAACTAATTATCATTTGAGTAAACTATAAGAAAGAATAGTCAAATATGTAATAATGCTTGCCACTATCCAATTTGAGGCCTTATTAATTCATGCCAAGATCATTAATAATAATAGTAAATGGAATCTTCACTCAGAATTATATAACTATTACGCATATTGACTTTTCAACTTATTATTCTTAATTTTGATGATTAGCATTAGGGATAAAATATGGTATATTCAGTGATTTTATATAACTATGACACAGTTTCATTAGGATTTTATCAGGGAAACTGTAAATTTCATAATTTTATATAACTGACATTTTTCCACCATGTTATTTTTAAGTTGTTCTCTCTAAGTTATATTGCCTTAGATTTGTTAACTAATTATCATTTGAGTAAACTATAAGAGAGAATAGTCAAATATGTAATAATGCTTGCCACTATCCAATTTGAGGCCTTATTAATTCATGCCAAGATCATTCTAACTTGTTACTAGGGGTCCTGTTGAAAGCCTGTGGACTAAATCCAGCTATCAAAAGTTCAGCAATCAGCCAATCAATATAAAAATTTCTTTTGAATTATTTGACATCTGTGAATTAGAAAATTTCACATCAAAATCTGGATTTCTTTTTATTTTTTCTGAAAGAACTAGAATATTTGGCAAAATTCAGACGTGCCAAATTTCTTACCGACTAGAACTGAGTAGGTTCTTCCTAAGGTCGCTTTTTACAGTATCATCCAGGCCTTGATGTGCACTTGAGTTTGCAGCTCCTGATCTAGACACTTCCTATTCCGGTGCATCCTACCCTGTGCTTCCAGATTATACTTCTAAGTGCACCACCGTAAATGTGCCACTGCAAATGTGCCACACCCCATTACAAACCTTTCCTGGCTCCTTCCGTTGACTGTGTCATGTGGACTTCAAAGCCTTCCGATTCTGACTTAATATTCTGATGTTTACCTCTAGGTATCATTCTGGTCAAGCAGGGCCACTTGTTACCAGATCACAGCTTGTGCTTTTACACTTCTTCTCTTTTTCATTGCTTTTCTTCCCCCTCAGATTCCTTCTCATCCACGTTTGTGTATGATTACCAAACTCATATTTTTAAATCCAGTTAAAAGGTTGTGTCTCAATTATTCCTGTCCTGAATGGGCAAGATAGGCAATGATTCTTACCTTTTCTACCTTATAACACTGATTTGTCTGACTTTCAGATTCCTGAATGTATACTACTTAATGTTGAAATTATGTGTGATTGAATCTTATCTGAGCTACTAGATAGGATCTAAATCTTGTTCAGTTTGAATTTCATATATACTTGACACAATTCCTTATACTTATTTGACACTCAATAATTATTTGTTGAATAAAAAATTTTTCTTCTTTCTTCCAATATTCTTTATGTAACTAACATTCTCTGAGATGCAAATGTTGATTTACGTTTTAATTAGGTAGATGATAGATGTGTATATTAAAAATATTGATTTTGGTGAGGCATGTGATTATTTAGAGCTTAGAGCCTTTTGTATAATCAAATATTTGACCTTCCTGTTTAATCTTTTTTTTTTTTTCAGTAATTACTGTGATGTAGCTTGGTTCTTTATAGCTCTTACCTACTAAAATAATTCAGAAAGAATTATGGAATACCAATGATATATCTTTCTTGACATTATAATAGTATCATGTCCAAACGTTAAGAAAAACTGTTACTTCTAAACTATAATGTGGTATTAAATTGTAGTTTAGCAGGATTAAATGTGAAGCTTGACTGGAAATTTGTGGCTCATAGAAGTCTTTTAAAATATTACAATAAAATGTTTTCAGTATTCCTTTAGGCCACACCATTTATTAGACTAGTCATTGCTCGTTGTTACTAACGCAAGGCCTGTGCTTACACTTAGAATATGTTGCATATAAAGCACGTGTTGACAACCTCATTGATTCGTCTGTTTTGTCTCATGTAGTACGCACTCACTTGCCAGCCATACATTCCCAGCTTTTTGGGACTTCTTATCCTGTTCTCACTTTGTTTCTTTCTTCCAAAAGCCTGTGTCCTGGGCATCTCCGCGTTCTTCCCTTTTTGTTTTAAGGAGAGTGCAGATAAAGTGGTGGTGGAGGGAGAGCATGGAGGGCACCCCTTTGCCCCCAGGTCTTCCTCCAGATTTCCTGTAAGCCTGGCTCAGCGTCTCAGAGAGAATAGTTGACTGCAAAATGAAAAGAGCTGCCAGTGTCAGTCAATGTATATATATATTCATAAAGTTCAAGTAAAAGGATTGTACTTTTAACATTTTAAATGTTACCAGTGATTCTAGAAAAGATTTACTACACATTAAATTTTTTTTTATTTTCCCCCTGGAGGGAATCTTTAATTGTTTTAAAGACAGAAACAATTGTATTCTCATAAATATATTCATTACAATGTGCATAAATATAATTATTCAGCACAGCTATTTCAGCAAGAGCTATAAGGATAACTTGTGCTTGACCTTTAATCAGAGTGGAAAAGTAAACATTTTATGTTGGCATTTTAAATCTCTCAGTAGACTACTGCAGTGGAGGAGTAGCCTAAAATAAGTAGCATTTAAATTTATGTAATATCTAATAAGGCACTTTGAAAATGTCCAGAAATCATTTTATCGTGGACTTAATTTTTTTTTGCTCATTTCTTAATATTTCTTATTTTAAAAGGAAATATAACAATTCTGTCCTTGTGTCACAACCCTGAACCAGCCTTTTCCAAACAGTAGTCCCACTTGTTTAATGATTTTCTTTCATTTTTCTATGTTTATATACAACAAACTGCAAATTATTGGATTCTAATAGCTTTTTATTGCTTCCTCCCTCCTTCCCTTTTTCCTTCTTTCCCTCCTTCCTCTCTTCCTGTTCTTTTTTATTTAATTTATTTCCACCTTCATCCATTTCACCCACCTCTTCTCCCCTTGCTTTTGGCAACTAGCAATCCTTTCTCTGTATTTATGAGTTTGGTTTTTTAGAGTACACGTATAAGTGAGATCATATAGTATTTATCTTTCTCTGTCTGACTTACTACACTGAGCATAATGCCCTTAAGATTCATCCATATTGTTGCAAATGTCAAGATTTCCTTCTTTCCTATGGCTGAATAATTCTCTCTCTCTCTCTCTCTCTCTCTCTCTCTCTCTCTGTGTGTGTGTGTGTGTGTGTGTGTGAGCACACATGTCATTTTCTTTATCCACTCATCTGTCACCAGACACTTCGGTTGTTTTTCTCTTTCTTTTCAAATTTTTCATTAAGCACTAACTATAAGGAGAATATTTTGCTAGTTATCAGAAAGATTAGAAACAGCAGAATATTGAGAATATTTTTTCTAAAAGATCTCGCAATCTAATTGGGGAAATACATCTTAATTAAGAAGCCCTTGAGATAAAAATTCTAGTACAAATAGTTAATTTAGGGGATAAAGGAACAGGGATTGTTAAAGTGAGAAGACAAATGTAGTAGTTTCTTATGGCTGTCAAAACAAAGTACCAAAGACCGGGTGGATAAAACAACAGAAACTTACTGTCTTATAAGTTGGAAATCAAGATGTTGGGAGGGCCCTTCTTCCTTTGAAGGAGCTATGGAAAGAACTGTTTCATGCCTTTCTCTTAGCTTCTGGTAGCCTCAGATATTCCTTGGCTTGTAGATGCATTACTTCAACCCTCTGTCTTCATGTGGTGTTGTCCCTGTGTGTCTTCATCTCATCTTCCCTTTGAACATGTCTATGTCCGTGGCCACATTTCCCCTTTATCAGTCATTGGACTAGGACCCAATATAATGACCTCATTTTAACTTGATTACTTTGTACAGACCATATTTCCACATAAGGTCACATTCTGAGATTCTAAGGGTTAGGATTCCAACATATCTTTTTGGGTGGACACAATCCATGCCAGTGAGTAAGAGAAGAAAGACAAAGGGTGAACTTAATTCCAGTAAAGAAACACTGGCATCAAGTGTGCAAATACAAGCCTGAGAGTTGTCTTGCTAAGTGGGACAAAGGAGCAGTGGTGGATAGTTACAAACCCCTGTTAGTTACGGGGGCAGAAAGTGATTCCCTCTGACTTCAGAGTTGCTCCATACTTCAGGCAAAGCAGGCTTCAGTGGTCAGAAAGAGCCCTCAGGAACAGAAATGTAAGTGCTGGGAGTTGGAAATTGTGGCCTACACTGAAGTAGTAAGAAGGATGAAATATGGAAGTGACACCACCGGCATCTGGGACCGTACCTGAAACAATAAGTGAAAAATCATGTGACCCAAAATGTACTAAAGATACACAAAGCAAGTTAAAAACTGGAGTAGCAAGTGTTAACCAGAGTAGGACTTTGGGCATATCTTCAGCCCCTGAAGGAACTGATGGCTGTTGACAGCTAGTGAGAAGCTGACCCAGGAAGCAACAAGACCCAAAGACTTGATAAAATAAGTAGTCCGTATGTAATAGATCAGAGGAGGGACCTTTCATCTACCGCGGTGTCTCTTTTAACAGGTAACTCACCTTTGCCTTGGGAGAAAGTCCATATTTCTTCGTGTGGTTTTTAATGATTTGGTCATTGCCTGCTTCTCGAATCTCACCTGGGTATCAGTTTGTATTAGGTTTATCTACAAAACCTATGATCAGTTTCAGCTTCTTAGGGCTGCCATAACAAAGTACTACATAACAAAGACACCCAAAGTACTACTGGGTGTCTTAAACAGCAGAAGTTTATTTTTTCACAGTGCCGGAGGCAAGAAGTCCAGGATCAAGGTGTTGGCAGGCTTGGTTTCCTCTGAGAGCTGTGAGGAGAGAATTCATTCCAGACCTCTCATTGGTTTGTAGACAGCTGTCTTCTCCCTGCGTCTTCATGCTGTTTGCATCTATATCGAAATTTTCTCTTTTTATAAAGGCATCAATAATATTGGTTTAGAGTTCACCCTAATGATTGCATTTTAACTTAATTACCTATGTAAAGACCCTATTTCTACATATTGTCCTATTCAGAGATACTTGGGGTTGAGGCATCAACATATTTTTGATGGCACATAATTGAGCCCATAACACTCTGCCCTCTGCTCCCCCCCTCAAATGCATGTCCTTATCATATGCAAAATATAATCACTTCATCCCGAAAACCCCCAAAGCCATTTCAGCATCACTTCTAAGTCCAAAATGATGACCTAATCAGATATAAACACTGGAAGTATGACTCATCCTGAGGCAGAACTATCCAGCTGTCTCTGCCCCTCGGGCTCCAGTTTGGCCATCCTAAACTTCCTTCTATTCCCTGAACTTTCTCACATCTTGGCCCTTGGACAGTGCTCTTCCCAGGGTACTCTTCCCCATTCTTTTTTCTTAGTTTTTTCTTATTCATCCATCAAGCAGATGGCTACCTGGTGTTTCTTTTTATGTCACTGCCTTACATTTCTTTCAGGGTCTTGCTTGCTACTTTAGGAATCCTGTATTTTTCTGTGATGACACATACAACACACTATTTCAAGTAGTCTGTTAAATGTTCTTACCACTCTCTAGACAGGAATCTCTAAGAGAGCAAGGGCTCCTAAGACATTTGACTTGTGACCACTGTAGCTCTGGAATGATGCTATAAGAATAGGTTGAACAAATTATCTAGAAAAAAGGAGGGGAAGGCATGAGGGAAGACTGAAAGGAAGGAAGGGAGGGAGTGAGGAAAGGAGGAAGGAAATGAAAAAAGAAGAAATAGTGAAAAAAAGGGAGAGAGAAAGAAGTTTCTTTGTGTTGGAAAAAAGTGAGCCCCCTTGATAGAAAGCTTTGAATGCAGGCTATGGCAATGTGGTTACCATCAGAGCCAGGTGTGTTTCCTTATTCACGTGGTTTAATCTCATTGGGCTTCATCTGGCAACTAAAAGCTACAGTTTGATCTTCTTTACGATGATGAGTTTAAAAACATTTTTTTTTTTTTTTCAGAAGCTGAGAGGGGTTTTAGATGTGATCCAGGTGGGCTGGACTCTGAAGGACCACCTAGGAACCACTTGTATAAATATAGGTGGGAGGTTCTGTTTGAAAGAAAGTTGAAATGATGAATTTGGTTTGGGATATGATTTGGACATTCAGTGCTTGCATTACCTTGCCGTTTCTACCAGTTTATGCCTTTCAGAGACATGTGTTTGCTGTGACATAGGCATGGTATATGTCATCTTATACCACAATCACCTCTTTAAGAACATAAACATGATTATTCATGTTCAGTATGTAGGAGAGAGCAATGATGTGAAGGTATTTATTTGAAGTCTGTTCAAAGTATCTGTTCATGTTGCTAATCTGAATTATGTTGATATCAATTATTAATCGCCTATGATTAGAAAACACCCCTCCCCCCACCCTGTGAAAGTTCCAGGGAAGTCTTCTGTGGATTAACATGGAAGAGAAAGAGCCATTTGGAGCTGAACAGGTCTTACTCCAAACCCAAGCTGATGGTAATTCTGTGGCACCTAATGGGTACCACACTCTTGCTAAGGCCTATCTCTCATCCGAACCCAGAATTACCAGTAAGATAACAGGAGGATTCATTTTATGTAATGTTGAATCATAATATCCCTTTACGATCTCCTGAAGACATGTATGAGAGAATAACTCTGCCTAATTTTACTGGAAGAAATTGCAAAAGATTTCTAAAAAATAAATTCTTTTAAATGTTAAAATTTAGAAAGTGACTATTGTTGGTAATTTTACTTTTTAGAAATATTTATCTTTTTGTTAACCGATTCTTCCTCTCCTAGAGAAAAAGAGATGGGGGACACATGGAATTCTAAGTACATGTAAAAATAATAGTAGTAATAGTAATAATAACAACACCAATAATGGCAAACATTTCTTGATTTCTTACCCTATGCCAGGTACTTTATCAATGGTTTTACCTATATTATCTCATTGATCTCGTTTAATTCTCATAATAACCTTATGGGAAGATTCTATTATCATCTCCATTTTACGGGTTAGAGTTTCCATAAGGCACAGAGAGGTTATATGATTTGCCCTTGACCACATACCTGGTAAGTAGTGGAGCTGAGATTCAAATCCAAGCTATCTGGAAACTATACTTTTAAACAAGATATGCTATAGTTACAGTAGTTACTAAGTAATCACTTACAGAAATGGAATCAGAAATGATGTTGAAAGAGAAACAATTGAATTAGAAGTTGAGGAAAGTTAATGTTGGATGCCGATAATACAACTGAATTTATGTTGTGTTGGGAATACTCCAAGATTATGTATAGGAAGAAGCACATTTTCTGTTCCATTCAACTTGCTCTCAAGGGTGGTTGTGTATATGCCTGTAAACACCATGGAGAAATTCAGATTGCAGTAAGGGTTTAGACAGCCTCCTTTCTTGAGAGATTTAAGTGCAGTTTAGAGACACACAAGTGTGATAAATGATTCATAATTATCTTCTTACATATTTATAGATTTTACTGTTCCCTTTAAATCTGTAGCTAGCCAAGATAAAAATATTTGGCTTCTTTATTTTTATTCATTGCTTTCCAGGTATATCCTTGGAAGATTGGGCCTATTTATTTATACATATGACTTAATGAAACATCTCCTTGCATTTCACTGAGAGTCCTCTTTTTGAGGACATTTTGTATTATAATTAATGCTATACTCGACCAGTAACTATGTTTATTTGACATCATGAATTTTTAGATTTTTCTTGTTAACCGTACTTAGATTTATTCCTTCAGCTAAGACAGATATGAGTCTAGCTGCTTATAAACTATTTAGGCCCTTTTGTTTTCATCATAATCTTTCTCTATGCTCAAAACCAAATTATGTACTTTCTCTAAGCCTGTTTTCTCTTCTATAAAATGGAGATAATAATAGTTCCTACATCTTAGAACTATGTGAGCATTAAGTAAGAGTGTATATTTATAACTCTAGCTTAAACCACTATCTTGAGGTCTAGAAACTCATAAACAATTGCTTATTCAATATCTTCACTGAGATATCTAATAGGCATCTCAAACTTAACCTAGACACTTCTCTTGAAGTTTGTCCCTCAAATAAGCTCCTTCCCTGACTTTCTAATTTCTGTGATTTTCCTAGTTCCACAGTAATAAACTTAGAGTTCACTTGAATTTTCTCATTCATTTTTATCTTGAAGCCAATTCATTATCAAATTCTGCGAGTTCTATCTTCACAGTAAGTCTTGAATCTGACCATTTTCAATACCATCCTTGCTATTATCCTAGTCCAAGCCACCATTGTCCTTACCAGAGCAGTTGCAATAACTTCTTAGCTGGTCTCCCTGTCCCCACTTTTGACTCTGTACAGATTATTTCTGCCCCTCTCCCACAACAGCAGCCGGGGTGATTCTGTAAATCTTTAAATTAGATCATGTCCCTCCCCTGCTCAAAATACTACAGTCAATTCCCATCCCACTAAGAATAAAATCTATGCAATTTATCATCAATGGTACGTCTTACAGCGTCAGGTTCGGGCCATATTTTCACTTTCATCTGCTTTGCTCATATTGCCTCTGCCCCACTGGCCTTCTAGCTGCTCCTCAGTTACATCAAGCTCATTCTGTCTCAGTGCCTTTGTACTCACTATTCCCTCTACCTAGAATCTTTTCCCTTAGAAATTTGCATGACTTGCTTTCTCACCTTGTTTACATTTCTGTTCAAATTCATTTCCTCATGAAGAGGCTGAGTCAAGACTTTTTAGGATGATTTATCTGAAATATCCCTCCAATATTCCTAGTCACTATCGAGCCTCTTACTCAGTGACCGTAGCACCTGTTATTTATCATGTTATGTGTTTAGTGTTCTCTCCCACCTAGAATGTATGCTCCTTTTGTTCAGGAACTTATTTTATTCAACACTACATCCTCAGTGCCCACAACAGACCTGACACACGGTAGATTTTCAATATAGATTTGTCCAAAAAATGAATTAACAAATAGAAAGCACATATAGCCTGGAGCATTCTGAGTCCTCCTAAATATTAGCTGTTATCCCTCTACCTTTCCCTAATGATACACGTGAGAAAAATCAGAACCTGTTACATCGTCATTAATGTAGGTCATGTACTTTCACTTACATTTACTTATATATTTCAAATAAAATATTAATGTTAGGTCAACGTTTCCACTTCACAGATGGGGTAGCTGAGGGTTAGATAGTTGGATAATGTGCCTAGGATGACATAATTATTAGAAGATCAGAGTTGGCCCAAATTCTTGAATCTGTGTCCACTTATGCACTAGACGGTGATTTAAATGAAAAGTCACCACTCTTTTGATAGCAGGAATCGATTTGACTAATATCACTGCTGAGCAAGTGCCTCTTCTTTTACTGCATATTTTCATGCTTGAAAGAAGATAAAACATTCTGGAGGGCAGGAGATCATTTTTTGGTCCATGGTCTCTAAAATACTAAAACCAGGCATTTCTAACATCTAGCATTATTCAACTATGCTTCATCCTCCTCTCAAATCACTGCCAAACGTCAACTCTTTTTTTTTTTTTTACCTTTTTGGACTATTTATTTATTTTACTAATTTTGAGTCTTTAAGGTATAGGTGGTTGTTATGCAGGCCGATTTGAAATGGTTTTGTTCCCAAAACTTCACCATGCTTAAGCACGAGCAGATAAAATCTTTCCTTTGTTCTTAGGCATTAACTGTGGGTCTGCTCCAGTTGTCCGCAGACGCAGATGACAGGTGTGGGAGAGAAAGGAGGTATCTGGCGGAAGTGAAGGGCTGGGAGCAGTAAATGAGAGAAAAACAGTTGGAAGGAATGAGAAGATTGAAGGGAGATGGCCAGCTCATCAACAGTGTCATTATGATGTACAAGAAGAGTCAGTGCTTGGGATAAATTTATGAGGTGCCATGCACTGATGAGAAACGGGCTCAATTGAAGTAGGCAGAGGAAGACTAAAGCGCCAGAAATAATGACAAATACAGCGAGTAGTCCAGGCTACTATAGATGGTGAGGTGTTTTGTTTGGGAATAGTGCAATTAATGAAGTACAGTAGAGGTTAACAATGGTTATAACAGCTAAGGAAGGAAATGTAATACTATCATGTGTGGAAACAGGAATTTAATATTGTACTAAATTGGGGGAGAAATTGGAAGATACACCTGATTTTCCCTGCTGCTGGTTTGACTGCTCTGAAAGATGCCAGTGGCATCTAGGTGCTTTGCTGTTAAGGCTGTATGGAGGAATTGGGAATAGCAGCAGCTTCTGCTGTGGCACTGAACATAAGGCAGCTCAAAAACCAGAGCTCACTGGCTCTCAGTTCTCTAATTGAAGTCTCTGGTGGTTTATTGAATTGGTAAGGACAAACTAAAAAGTCTTTGTGGAAAAAAATTAAATCGAAATTATGAGGAAGCTCTAATTCCACAAGTTAGTTCTGTAGCAAAGGCAAAATGAAAGATATGTATTTCAGGATTTCTCAGCATGCAATATTTTCTGTTTCTTTTCAGTATGCAAACCAACACTTTATTTTCTCAGTGCATGCATTGATATGGCCCATGGCCCATCTCCATGATTGCCGCTCGAAACCCTCATTCTCCCTGATGCTGCTGAGGAAGGAAGCCATCTCTTTTATTCTCACGATGTCTTTGAGCGTGGGGCCAGACGTGGGCATGATTTCCATTTTTCACTAGTAAACTGAAAAACGAGATTGGAAAGTTTATCTTAGGCCAGTACAGCAGCCAATACTTGTCCTCTCCATCCAAGCTTTTATTTTTTGTTTTTGATGACTGGTTTTATTTGATTTCATTTATGTATAGTGTGCTGTGGTGGTGGTGGGGTGGAGATGTAGCGCTCAGAATGACTATATGAATTATTGCTCCCTGGAAAATATGCACTCACTTTACTTATGTTTTCAAAAGTTTCAGTATAAGTTTTAATTTGACATATTCGTTTATCATAACTTACCAATTTCTCCTTTAGCACTTTGCATATAATTCTGTTATTTTAATTTAATTATTCAGTTAACATACTTGAATGCCCACTATGTGCTAGGCAAAGTTCTAGGTACTAAGAATATCATGGTGAGCAAAAGGTCAAAACAGCATGTAAAAATTCAGATACCCAGACAATTCTTGGATCATTTTATAAAATAGGCTGTAATATGCCATTTTAAAATAGATAAAATGAAGAAACATATGAATTACTTTTAATACCATTTCATTCATTGACACCATTGATCTCAGATTATGAATGATACACTGGTATCAGCCCTAAGGAGCTTTTATTTGATTGGGGGAAAGGCATTGTAATAAACGATTCCAACAAAATATAACTACGATAAAGTCTATAAGGGCAGATACTGCGCTTGTCTTGCTTACCATTATAGTCTCAGTATTTCATCATAAAAACAATAAAAATCTGTTCAAAAAGAAAATTGAAACCTCTTGTTAACAGCAACAAATTCCAGTTTTAGAACCTGTGCTGTACATAAGAAACATCCAGGGAACAGTTTCAAATACACATTCCCAAGTCTCTCTCCTGAACCACTGAAGCAGGTCTGTGTGTTGGGGTGGGGGACATGGGGCGGGGTACACCCTCAGGTTTTATATTTCTAAATGTTCTTTAGTCAAGTTTATTGCCAACCAGTGGCTATGAAGGACTGAGTTGGAGAGAGGTTTCTCGGTGAGTGTTAAAGGGCTTTCATTCACTTCACTTTTAGTAATGATTTAGGTCAGCAGTCAACAAACTATGGCCCATGGGCCAAATCCAGCCCACTACGTGTTTTTGTATGGCTTATGAGTCAAGAATGGCTTTTATGTTTTTAAACGATTGAGTAAAATCTAAAGAAGAATATTTTGTAACACATAAAATTACACGAAATTTAGATTTCAGTGTGTGTAAGTTAAGTTTTATTGGACCATAGTTGCCCTGATTTGTTTTTTATTGTCTTTGGCTGATTTCTCACTACAAAAGCAAGATTGAATAGTCAAGACAAAGACTGTATGAATTGCAAAGCCTAAACATTTATTGTCTTGCCCTTTACAGAAAGTTTGCCCACCTCTGTGATGAGAAGAGAATATTTATTACGTATTTCACAAGATAGGAATATGGGACAAATACAATGTTAGATGCAATATTTACAAACCAAAAGGTTCTTGTCACTTTGGAGAGATGGTCCATATCAAGCAAGATAAAATGCAGGAGGTAAGATAGGAAGTTCCTACATATTGGCCTAAATGAAACAACCACACAACTATAAGCAATTTAGCTTTTGGACATATGAAAATGACTTTAGGAGTTTTAGTTGACATTAAGTTCAAATAGATGTTAATTGTGTGATTATGACAACTAAAAATCTAATGTGATATAGACCTATAAATAAAGGTATAGTGTATGTTAAATGTTAGGCATTTTGATATTCCTTGCGCATTCTTTGAACATTGACTCTTTGCAGAGCATTCAGTTTATTGTGAAGGATACGAAGGAAATCCATGATGTGGCTTGCGGGAGACAAAGGAAATTTACGAACAAGAGAAAAACACATAAAACATCAGGATGAGTGATATACAGATTGAAATTCTACAGTCGTTCAAAGAGGGTGGGATCAGTGAAGACCTCAGGAAGGAGGATGGTTCTGAACAGGGCTTCGAAGATCGTTTTTTGTTTGCATAGGCGGTTGTTAAAACACACAGGTCTAGGTGACGAGACCAGCATGAGCAAATATTAGTTAAGATTTAAGGTAAGAGATATGTATGGGGTGAGGGAAAAAAAAGGGTTTGCTGGAACAGCATTCATTCATTATTTGTTCGACACTTTAGGAGCACCTACTATGGGAACCCATAATGCAATGCAAAAGGTTACAAGGATGAGTAAAATAGATTCCTGTCCTCAAGGGACCCCCAGCCCAGTAACAGGAAAATCAATGGTAACACCTCTGTAAACTAGCTTAATTCTTGGGTATTTCAGCCAGATGATGAGTTAGTGGAAATTTCTTGTTCCAACTTAAAAAACTCACCAGCACTCATTCATCCAAACATTTCTTGAACTTCTGCCTTGTTCTAACACTTGGGATATAGCAGTGAACCTAACAGAGTTCTCATGCTGACCAGAATGTAATCTAAACATATTTTTTGTTATTTCCTTGTCTTTTAAGAAACGTAAAACGTTATTTATTGTTTGACAAACTTTGAGAGGGCAAAATTAATACAGAAATATCTTTGGGGGCTGTCAGAAAGATATTTAGAGCCCTAGCTATGAAGAAAATGATGTGAAATACTCAGCAGTGTCTCTTTAAACCTTTATTTCTCGGGCTGCATTTGTATTTTTGTCATTAATTCCATTTTGTTTTTGTTTTTGTTTTTTAGCACCTGCAAAATTTAAACTGGATATTTCATCCTTTGTGTCTCAGCTCTTGTCACTCTAAACGTCTCTTGTTGTGCGAATCAGTATTGGCTCTTCATACAAATAAAATGCAAATCATATTCTTGCCAGAGCTAAACACTTATCTCAATGAAATCAGAACAAATACTTGAAGGTTAAAACTGAGATTCATTGCTTAGCAGAATAAAGAGAAGAACACTGAATGCAACATGAATTTTCCACTGAGATGAATTCAAAATATAAGCCAAAAACTGAGTAGAGATAAAAATACTTCTCATGCCAAATGATAGATTTTGATATCTAGAGCTAGATATCAGAATTATTTCTCAGCTATTTTTCTTTCACATGAAATTTAGTATGGAGCATCTAATTGCTTCTCACTTTTGAAAAATGCCATATTAAATTTCACAGGAGAAAGCAAGTTAACTATGGTATCCAGGTCAAATGACTGTTCAAAAGGAATAGCTTCCCTGGTCACCAAATAGAACCCGATATTTAACCCCATGGTGAGTGTGGAGTGGCCGAGGATTTGTTCAGCGCTGCCTTTTACTATGTAGTAATTGACTTCCCTGGCCCACAGTTTCCTCCTGTGTTAATGCTATGTGTCTATGAATATCACTCTTCAAGCAAGTGCTTTGACTTGTAAAACAAACATCAGTATATTATGTTATAAAAAGTATTCTTTATGTGTCCAAGAATTTAAAGTGCCCACACATATTACTGTTATAAATTTGTTTTTTAATACTCTAATAACTTTTTTGACAGAATTGGTTTCCTTTATAATTCTACGTATTTTATGCTTAAAAACATTCACTTGAAAAAGGGGTACATAACACAAAAATGGTTCATAACTTCCAAGTCCTCTACTGATGAAGGAGTCATTCTTGCTCTGACCCACTCTCCCTTGGCTGCTTATGTTGTCCTTTTACTCAAGAAACTGGGCCCTAGCCAGCTATACTAAAAAGATTCATAGAAAAAAGTACCTACAAAGCACCATTCATTCACGTAACAGATGGTATTACATAGCTGATATCCATAGTTATTTTTATTTTGTTGGTATATCGTCTTTTTGAAATCTAGGCAAAAACAACCAAAAAAAAAATGGCGTGTTACAGTCATCATTAAAGTGAACTATTGTGTCTGTTGGCAGGCCAACGTGTTGAAGATGGAAGTAGGGTAATTAAAGTGTACATATATTCTTTCTGCAATTTTGATAGTTACTGGCTGTAAACAATAACATTTTCCAAGGCTGTAAACTGAGCTCTGGACGTAAAGAACATAAGCAGTTGTCCATCACTGAAATCTTAGACATGAAGTCTGATGCTTCATGGAAGCTTTGTGATTGTTGTTGCACCTGTTAGTATTCTCCAAAAGGAAAAGGCCTGTGTGTTGGGGGAAGGGGATCTTGCCAGAGGGTAAAGTCAGCCCATTCAGAAATAATCTTGAGAGGAAACTCACACTACTTTATGACATGTTCTCATGATGGCAAATTTCACTTTTACTTCAATATGGACTCTGCTGAAAAAGAATTTCATTCCAGCATCTCATTCTTAATGAAGTTAAAAAATTATTGTTCTGCTTAACGAAGAGTAGAAGAGTAAAAACAGCGTGTTCACGAGCCCCAAATCTATAATTCTCATCAGTTCTCTAGAAGTCTTTTCTGCCAGTGTCTAAATAGCACAAAGGTCCAAACAAATTAAAAGTCTATATCTATCTAATAACTCTGAATAAGTTTTTGTTTTTAATTAGTAAGGATTATTTTTTATAAAATTCTACACTGAAAGCTATTCTTTTTAGATTGGACTTTATAAAATATTTACTCAAATACTAAAAGGTAAAACATTTCTTTATGAAAAAATAAACAACCAGTGATTTGAAAAATAGAATTCATTTTGCTTATGCTCAGATATTGTGATGTAACTGTAGGTGAATTTTTACAATCACTCATCTAAGTTTCTTGTGAATGTGTGACTTGTTTGTTTGTGTGTAATTATATGTGACCTATTTTTCTTGTAATATTAAGTAATATTATAATTTCTTTTAATATTAAATAATATATTTACTAGCAATTTTTTAAAACATTTAATTATTATTTCTGGGATTAACTCTTATTTTAATCAATATTCATTATTTGAGAAAATTTTAAATTACATTAATCATTGCTGATATTTATTAAGTACTTTAATATGTGCCAGATACTGTGCTAAGCTTTACTTAGCTTATCTCGTTTGGGTCTCACAACAACACTGTGGAGTAGACAGTATTATCGCTCTCATTTTATAGTTGAGAAAATTCAGTATATTAGTCAGCTCCGGCTGCCAGAATGAAATACCACAGACTGGGTGGCTTAAATAACAGGAATTTATCTCTCACAGTTGTGGAGCCCAAGATCAAGGGGCTGGAGATTTGTTTCTCCTGTAAGGGCTCCCTCTCCCTGGCTTGTAGATGGTAGCTTTTCACTGTGTCCTCACCTGGTACAGTGAGAAGCTCTCATCTCTCTTACTCTTCCTATGAGAACAGTAATCCCACGACGAGAACCCCACCCTCATGACCTCATGTAAGCCTAATTACCTCTCAAAAGGCCCCAAGTCCAAATACCATCACATTGTGGGGTAAGGCTTCAACATAGGAATTTGGAGAAGTCACAAACATTTAGCCCCTAACGCTCAAAGCTTAAGGAGATGAATTTGCTTAATGTTATAGAGCTAGTAAGTGGTTAAAGATGGAGGTGGGATCACTTTATAAATTATATAAATGTCTAACCATTGTACTATTTACCTGAACCAAATATAAAATTTTTGAAACTACCATGCTATCAGGAAGTCCAAGCTAGCAACATGGAGAAACTCTGTGAGAAAGGAGGAAGGGGAGAGAGTGGAGGGGAAGGGAAGGGAGAGGAGAGGAGAGGAGAGGAGAGGAGAGAGGAGAGGAGGAAGGAAGGAAGGAAGAAAGAAAGAAAGAAAGAAGGAAGGAGTAAACCCCCCAGACGAGCTAAAATGATAGTTTACACTGATGTGATGGCCTTAAAAAAATCCTTAATTTGACTTTTCTTAACCACCCTCACCACAAGCACACTCTCAGAGAACCGGGTAGCTTGCTACGCTCCTGGACTGCCTTGCTTATAGTCTGTTTGCCATACAATAAACAAAGGGATCCTTTCAATTCTCAGCTTCATCATATCAGCTTGTCACTCAAAATCCTGCAGTGACCTCTTATTCAACTTAGAAAAAAATTGAGAGTCCCCTAAATGGTTCTGAAGGCTTTCTTGACATCATTTGACTATGACCTTGTCTCCAATCCCTCCCCCCTCTCTAGCCTGGCTGCTCCAACCCGAGCTCTTTTCTGCCTTTCTTTTACACTCCCTCCTCTCTCTGCCTGGAATCTTCCTCCCCAGGCAGGCAGCTGCGTTTCTCCACATCCTTATGACTCTGCTCCCCACTCAGTCTCCCCTGACCATCCTGTGTCTATGAACCATGCCCTGCCAGTGACTCTACTTTTTATTGGTCATCATAGCCCATAGTCCTACCTGATAATACTATATTATATGTTCTTTTGTTAGTGTGTTTTAACACCTGCCTCCCTTAGTTGAATGCAAGTTTCCTGTGAACGGTCTTTGTTACGTTTGTGTTTATATCACCAGCACCTGGCATGTAGTAGATGTTCAATCATTATTTGTTGAATTTATGAATTAATGAATGATGACTCTAAGTGGTCAAAGTTTATGACTCCTATAGAAATAAAGAAGTCTGGTCCTCAGAGGTGCTAAGGGCTGTGTGTGAAGTTTCCAAATGTGGAAGTGGCATGTGTGAGTAGGTGAGGACTCAACCATAAGTCTTCTTATTTTATTGGTCTTTCTTTTACGCTCTTCTACCCTCTCCTGCGGGAGCACAGAATAAGGAGCAAACTCTACTGTTCTGAAAGGGAAAAGTGGTGAGAGAGAAATGAGATTTACTGAGAGTCAGATTTGTGTCAGATATTGCACTAGGTAATTTTCTCTACAAGCCTAAGAGGAAATGATAATTCTCCTCAATATACAGATGAGGAGAATAAAACACAGGCAGATTAAATCTCTTGTTCATGATCACTCAGCATGTTACTGGCAGAGCCTTTGTTCAAACCTGGCTTTTATCTGGCGAGATACCCAGGACATACTGACCTTGGATAAAACACTTATTTGGGACTTCATTAACTCCAAAGTGAAAGGAAGAGGATGGCTTCACCTTAGATAATAGTAAAGTTTTCTAGAATTTATGAAACACCTTGCCTCCTGCCCTTATGCTTCTATTTACTGTGAGCATATTCAAAGCTAAAACAAAACCCAGAAACCTTTGAGTTTTGGAAAGGATCTTTCAAAAACTATCACTCATGTATCTTTAAACCAAGAGTATTTATACATGAAGCCTGCAATCTGACCATGTGGTGGAGCTGAAATGAAGTGTTTAAAGTAGCCTTTAAAATGTCTTTTTACACAGATTCTATAGAAAGGTGAGCAGCAGGATGTGTGCAGAGACAAATTAGCAGTGCTCCTATCCAGGCTGTTCAAATTATTTTTAGGCAGGAGACATACTGTACACACCAGGTCTTAGATGTGAGTAATTAATATGAAATGTTACCTCTCTCTTTGCCTGTGGTCACACTGAGACTTCTTTTTCTTTCTCTTTCTTCCCAGTCTCATTCCTTAGTATCTCATGTATCATCTCTCTAGCTGATTGTCTTTTTACTGTGAAAGTCTTTCTTGTTATGTTGGCAAGGATGCCTGTCCTTACAAAACTGGTAGTGGCTGCAGCTGCCATGCCCAGAGCTCATTATGCAGAGGCCACTGTCACTTCCTTGTTGCCACCATCTGAGAACTTGTCTTCCCTTATATGATGGGCCAAACACATTTGTTTAGATTCTCTAGTGCCTGTATAAGGAGTAGAGACTGGTTTCTCTAAAGGGCCTTTTGTTTGTCTACTACTTATTTACTGAGGACCTTTATCAATTAGAAGCCTTCTCTTAGACTCAGGGGAATCAAAACAAAAAACTAAAGCAATGCAAAACAAACAGAAACCAAGCTCATAAAAGGAATTGTTCGAAAAAGCATTTCCTTCTCATAGAACAAATTTCCTATTCCTTCCTTCTATATTTATAGCATTGCTCTGAAATAATCTGGATTACCTAGCAAGGTTTAATACATAGACACACACGCACACATGCACACACACACACACACACACACACTACACACTAAAACATTTAATGTATTTGAAGACATTAACTTTATCAGAACACCAGAGTTTAGCTTTCTATAAATACCTAAGGGAAGATGGTTTCTATAACAAAAACAAACAAAAATTATATTTTAAAAAGTGTTAAAAGTTAGAGCTGTTTTCGTTTCCTCACAGAACCTGCATTCTAAAAACCATTTAATATAACCTCTACTTTCATTCGTGCCGTGCATACAAAAGTCATGATCACGGGGGCTTGGAATAGAGCAAGAAGAAATGAAAACAGGCTGAGAGAACACTATTAGTATATGATTCCCATACACGAGATTACTGCATATTCACATTGCTTATAATAGGACATATAAAATAAATCAAATTTTATTTTAATTTTAAAAGGGCTTAATGTATCGATTCAAGTCTACCTTGATGCATCAATCAATAATTGCCAGATTTCAGAAGTTGGGTATGTGCTAGGTGGGTACCTCATCCCTGATGTCAACAGGGATGAGCTAAATCTGAGTATATTTAACCATAAGATAATATAGCATTGTAATTCTGTATCTCCTTCTGATTATGTGGTGATTCCTTCAGGGACAATTTTCTTTGGTGTCACTCAGCCTGAGAAAGCTGAACATTCTTCATTTGGTGTGATTTGGCAATAATCATCTTCGATGGTGAGAAAAGATGTACAGCATGGAATAGAAAATGCAACCTGTGAATCAGTTTTAAAAAATAAGAATTATGCTATGTTTGTGAAAATAAAAATTTGCCTACCTACACAGGCTCTGGGAAGATTTGAAGCGAAATAAAAAGAAAGAGACATCTGAGCGCTTCTCACCACCTCCACCATCCGAGCTCTGGTCCAAACTTTTCTCATCTCTTACCTGGATTTTTGCAAGGCCTCCCGACTGATATCTCCACTTCAATCCCTGCCCTCTCCTATTACAAACATGGGAACCACAGGGATCCTGTGCAAATATAAGTCCAGTGATCTGATCCCTCTATTCAGACTTTTCCAGTGGCTTCCCATTCACCCAGAGTAAAAGCCAAATTAGCCTGAACTCTGAGACTTACATAAGTTGTCACCCCACCTTCATCCCTCCTCTGTTTTTGCTAGGTCCTCTCCAGCTACACAATCTGGCTTTTCCTTAAACTGAATGGCTCCCATCTCAGGCCTTCACCCTTGCTGTTCCCTCTGCTACATCTGCTGTTCATGACTTGCTCCCTCACCTCCTTCAGGTCCTTACTCAGATTTTACCATCTCAGTCAAGCCCTCCCTGACTTTCTCATTTATACTTTAAAAGGCAGGGAAATCAGTAGTAACAACAACATTATTTAGCATTCAGAGTCCTCCAATGATGGTAAAATATTAATTTTGTTCTGCATAGCTACAATATTTTCAACTATGCTACTAGGTTTAACCCTAAAAGGAGCAAAGGGCAATAAAACTTAAAAAGAAAGGAGCGGAGTAGATTCTTCTTTAGGACTGACAAGGTATCTTTCCTGGGCCACTCCATTGAATAGCTTTCACTTCAATTAAACTCCAATATTTATTGATCACCTAGTCTATAGGGCTTGATGCAGTGCTATTGAACTGAGTAAGAGAGGATGGGACCCAGGTTTTAAGGTTAAGATAATCTATCAGAGGAGATTAATTAAATATTCAAGAGAAATAACAACAACAGAAAAAAGAGTATAAAGTAGTGTGTTACTCATAAGGGAACTACAGCAAAGTTTTCTCTTTTTGACCATTTGGTACCAATTGATCAGGTTGTTGTGCTACAATTACATCATACTTAATTTGATGAGATCATTACAGTGACAAAAAGTGCTAGATTTTCTGTCCAGGGTTATGTTATGGTATCATCTATTGAATTAAATGTAGTTCAAATTAGAGTGCCTCCATATTGTTCAAAGTTGTTTTTTTTTTAATAGATAATGCAGTATTATGAAATGTAAAATGGACTATTTCTAGCTTCATGTGCACTGTGATTAGTGAAAGTTGATTATGACACATTTTTAATATCTAAATATAGCATGATGGTAAGTTTTAAAAATAGACTTGATTATTCCCAGACAGTAGCTGGTGAAGGTAAAAGAGGTAATCTGGAGTTGATTAAATAGTGATAAGGGTTCTGATCACATGTGAGAGATGTAGAGTACATATACATTTGTATAAATGAAAAATTCTTCTGATAATCTCTTGAAATTTAGCTTCTACATTTGCAAAACCATTTGAATTATCTGCCTTATGATCTCCCTTTCATGGGTGTAAAAGAACTTAAGTTATTTACAACACCTGTTATATTATTTAGATGATAGTTCAGTCTTAAATGCATATTAACGATGTATTTTAATTAAAGGATGAAAACAGATGTTACCATTAGCAAATATAATGGGAAGAAAATTACATCTTGTCACTTGTCTTGAAATGTACTCCAGAATGGCTTAGAAATACTGTACCTAATGACGGCTGACTAATTCAGTATACTATGAAAGTAAAATCCAGAAAGCTTGTATTTCTCTGCTTTTAAAAAGTGAAAAAGAGGAAGCCTTTTTGGAATAAATTTCTTATATTCAATTAAAAATAGGGTATTTGCTGGTGCTGCTTTTAAAAATGTGAACTCAGCCTAAACACTTTATTTCATACTTCTAGATCCTACTTACATATTTCAATCTATTATATAATGTTAGATGTCACAGAACACAGACACCTTATCTGATTGTGTTCACTACTTTCTCTGTACATTATAAAAATAGCTAATATTTTATAGAGTACTTACTAATTGTCTAATACCTCCTTAAGTGCTTTACATATATTAGCTATTTTAATTCTCAAATCAACAACCCCATAAGAGGTAGAGCATTATCACCTCCATTTTACAGATGAAGAATAGGGTTCTTAAAATGTTAAATAACTTTCCAGGACACAAAGTTAGTAAAAGGAAGAGGCCAGGAAACATTTGAACGCAGGAAATTAGGCCCTAGAACCCCTGGGCTCTACTATCGTCTCAAGTACTGGTGCACATGTGGGTTGAATCCAAAACTAAAGAAATATGGTGCAGTCACTTCCTGAGGACAAGAAGCAGCTAAGATATTACCCAAGTACATCCAAAGTAAGATTGACATATCTTCATTACCCCCTCTCTAGAGATAAATAGGTGATATGGAACCTATTTAGGTGATAAGATAGAAATGTTGCAGGAGGCCTAATAGAGAAACTGTTACCTTGAAGGGTAAACACTAAGCTTGACCAACAGAAGAACTTGTCCATGGAGACAGACTCATTAGGTGTCTGAAAGTTAGGGGACATTGAACATCTCATTTACTCCCTATGGCTCTGTGATTTCTGGGAAACAAAGAAGTTCACAGAGCTTTCTGAGACGGTTAACATTCTAAAGAAATCATTCTGATCGAATATTACAAATGTAAGGTAATGATTCTTCGTTCAAGTTACAGTGAAAGCCACCTTAGTCACCACATCCCAGATAATATTTTTTCATTCAAAAGAATAAGCAGTAAATTTTGGTTAACTCACTAAAAGAAAGATACATTCAATGTGCATAAATTTATCAGACATTAAAAGTGGAAGGGAAAACAACTTTTTGACATGTCAGAAGTTTCCTATACATCTTTCATTTATCCACTGTTTCAGGGCATTGGCAATACTTATGATTTGGGGAATTAACATTTTTCAGTTTAAAATAACTTAATAATCCCCTTTTTTAAAATTCAGATTTTAGAATCTGCTTTCCTTTTTCTGTTTGTGTGAATTAACAACCACTGTAAAAAAAAATGCTGACAAATTTTCAGACAAAATTATATATGTCACCTTAGAGTCGTTGTATCCTAGACTTTCACAAAACAAACTATACTGGTGGGCTCACCTTTCTTTCTGACTTTCATTTTATAAGATGACCTTTTGCCCCTTTATAACAGTGTATTGATAGCTGATCTAAGTCACTCATACTGATACCTATATGCCAGGAAATCCTGCCAATTATAGCTCCTTCCCAAAGTTATCAACTAAGTGTACTCAGAGACTTAAAAGCAAAGTACTTTCTTCCCTCATGTATTATCTATGTATAGGTATAATAAGAATAATAGCTCACATTTATTGAGCTCTTACCATGTGCTAGACACTGTGCTAAGCACTTTACATTGATTACCTCAGTTAACTCTCCCAACAATCCTAAGAAGCTGCTGCTATCACTAGTTCGTAAATGAGGAAACTGAGAAATAGAAAGATTAAATAATTTCTTTGTGGCCTTGAAGCTAAGAAATAGAACTAAATTTGATCCTGAGTAGGCCAGCCTCAGACTTGTGCCTAATCTATTATATTTAATCCCTTCGTAGAGTGAAGTTGGTTTATTATTTTTTTTCTCTTTCTGTAGTAATAAAATATAACTAGTCTGGTGAAAAGAGTCATGAATACAGCAAAGTGGGGTTTAGGGTGTGTTGTGCATTCCAGAAGATGCGGGTATGAACTGGTTACTGAGCCCTGGCTTGATCATATGTGCAGACACTTCTAAATTGCCAACACATGGAGTTTGCCCTTTCTGTATTAGGTAAATTGGAAGGATCAAATGGCACATTTTGGAAAAGTTTGGATGCAATATAATTAGAACTATTTAATATTAATGAATTACATATTTATCATATAGATGATGCCCACGTTACCTGTTAGATTATTAAAAATTAACTTCTCTCCTTTCTAAAATTTCCTTCCTAGTTAATAAACCACTTTATTGTTCCTCTTCCTTTCACTTGATTTTATTCTCGTGCTGTGAATGAGATAACCTGTATGTCAAAGTATTAAAATGACTCCCTCTCAGGCCAGATTTTCAGTTTTAGACATCTGATATGTCTCAAATATTAGAAAGCAGTGATATTGCTCCATAATCTAGAGACGATATTTCTAGGACCTAAGACACAGCTTCTACACAAGCCTCCAACATTAGGAGCACAGAGAAGGTGTTTCTTGGGAGATGAAGTGGAGCAAAATATTAAATGTATGCTTATGGGCCTCTGTGTTCTGAGATGTCTTCATTTAGTGCTTACTCAAGAGTGGCCTCCTATGGTAAATTGAAAACAGAATTAAAAATAAATGCTTGACTGAAGTAACAAGCTTTAAAACACTAATAGCTAATCATCAGTTATGCTCTTATTTTTCCTAAGTGTCATCTCTCAGTGCTTTCAGAACACTGTGGGATGCTGATTGGATGAACTACATTTTTAACAGTGCTAAATAGAGGATGAAAAAAGAAAGAAAGAAAAATATACAACAAAACCCCTAATATGTAATCTTTTAAAGGACATTTAGAATAAGGGTCCTCCACAAAAGAGCAGAAATTACAGCACTTTATAAATTTCTCTTGTGTTCTTTTCCAGCCACCTCTGAAAACACATTTTTTTTCTAATAAGTTATACCCCCTGTTGATTGTACTAATTTTCTTTAACACATTAGATGTTTTAAAGAAAAATAGTTTAAGTAACTATGAAAGCATTAAATGTAAAAATAAAAATCTTTAGTGCCATCTACTGGACATTTGCTACAAGTAAAAAGTATACTTTTAAAAATCTATAGTTTTAGAAACAGTGAAATAATTTCTTTAACTGTAGTAAATTTTTAAAAATTACTCAATAATATCTGTGATAAATGTCTATATTACAGGAATGTTGAGAATATGTATGCATTCTTTATATAATACATATCATAACTTTTTCGAGGATAAACTTTTTTTTTAATATACTTTATTTTTTGGAGCAGTTTTAGCTTCACAGCAAAATTGTGAGGAAGATACTGAGATTTCCCATTTACCCCTTACTCCCACAAATACATAAATTTCCCATTATCAACACCTCCCACCAGAGTGGTACATTCGTTAGAGTTGGTTAACCTACACTGACACATCATTATCGCCCAAAGTTGATAGTTTATTTTAGGGTTCACTCTTAGTGTTGTGCATTCTGTGGGTTTGGATAAATGTATGACATGTATCCACCATTATAATATCATAAAGATTAGTTTCACTGTCCTAAAAATCCCCAGTGCTCATTGTAGTCATTCCTTCCTCCCTCCTAAATCTTACTATGGTCATTTTAAAACCTAAAAATAGTAATATTTACATGTCTATGATTCATAAAATTTTAAATTTTAAACAGTGGTGGATATCAGATTAAAATATAAAACATCACATTTAAAATTTTTTTCAACATGTTTTCTTACAGGCAGTACCAAAATTTTTTTATTTATGATTAAAATTTAGTTTTATGATGGTTGTTTTTTATCAAGGGCAGTGAAAGATGTATGAAACAATGCCTTTATTTTCAAATTTAACCTTACTGCAGGGCTCTCCTCAGAGAGAGAGACTATATGACTGTGGAGTTCTAGATTCAGATATTGCTTACCTCAGGTCTAGTAGAATTAAGGAATTAAGAAATTTGACATAAATCAGAGGGTTATAGCAAAAGTGGAAAACTGACTCTCACAACATCTGTTCCAGACTCCTTCTAGGAATATTTATAGAATAAATATAAATATATATAAATATATAAATGTATATATATATAAAATATATAAATATATAAATATGTTTATATATATATAAAACAAATCTAAAACCTAAATTTCATGGACTCTTATGCAGGTCGAATCCCTCTTGTCATTTAAGTACCAGCAGTCAGGTGTACCTCCATGAGACTTGAAACTGAGTTAAATAGAGGGTCACAGCAGCACACTGGTGTTTCCATTTTTCTCGTCTCTCTGGCAAGCTTCATGTGTCTCTGGTCATGGTTCCTAGATAAGAACACCTCAGTTGAGGTGGTAGAATACTAGTACCAACTGTTTGGACTGTGGCTGATTGATGAACTTTGAGAAGCTGGTTTTGTGCTTTTTTGTTTCCCGTTTTTTTTTTTTAGGGGAGCGTGACATCACTCCTGGAGATAGAGCCAAGAGTCTGCTCCTAGCCCCATTCCAACAATTTTGTAGCACCGAATTCTGTTACTTGATCTTTTTTGCTTAAAATACTGTGATATTTATTATTTTCAACTCAATTCTGATATAAGGGACCATTATTTCCAATTATCGTTAAAACAATTAGTCAGCACTGAAATGTAGTGGAATTGATTGTTCCTCTCTGTTACAGAGGAGAATTGAAGAGACAACAAAAAGGGGACAACTGTGTTTTGTGCCATGTTTTTATTATCTCAAGGAAAAGTCCAAGTTCAGAATGATCTAGGAAGCTGTTTTTGACCAGCTAAGCCAAAGAAATCTGCCTGATCATTTCACCCAGAATTATTACCCTCTACTGAACGACTTTCATTCTTTGTCGCTTGGTATACATTGCCATCCATTACTAACTTACGTTTACATACAGCTTACTTCCTAAGTAGACTGTACATTCCTTGGAGTCAAGAACTCTGCTTTAGAGTTGAAATTAATGCAAAATTTTCGACAGCAGAATGTAATGTCAAAGTTTTTAAAAGTAAGCCTCCAATCTATCAGGCTAGCAAAACGTTTGTTTCAGTTATTGCCAGGGTTCTCTCCTGGATGTTGTTCAGGTCTTTTGGAAGCTCTTAATCAACACAGCATCCTCAGAAGAACTCTCCTGGCTTTAATCTCCATGTCATGAACTTCCTGGGCCCTTGCTGGTGCTCTGTTCTATGGGTTCTCTGCTGGGGCCGGGAAGAGAAACTCTGGCCGTGTTTATTGTTTTCAGTACCTATGCTTTCTCAACGTTGTATACACAGTCCAGAGAAATTCTCCATTTGAAGTTGTCCTGTACAAACTACTCGGGTCTCTGCCCCACTCTTTATCTCAGGGGAAGCCCTCACTTTCCTTCAGGACCTGCCACTTAAGCTTTTGAAACTTCAAAGCCCTAGCCCCCATCCCCTCCTCCTGCAGTAAAATCTAGCTTAGACTTTGCAGAGGTAGCCGAAAGAAGAGTGGAATTGTCTTCTTTTAGCTTCTGAACACTTTGGGGACGGAGGAAGGAGAAACACAAAGCAGAAATAGGTGAGGTGGTGCTATGCCAAATACAAGATTTCACTGAGTTCCACTATTTCCAGTCACTTAGCATCTTTCTGTGTGCTTTATTTTATAGCAAGTGATCAACAAATACTTATTAATTTGTAAACATGTCATTAACCATTTCCTGTTTAAATTATTGATTTTGCATTTATAGGATGATATTTAGTTTTGTGGACATTTAAAGAATGTTGCTTAACTTTTTAGGCATTCATTTTAATCTCCTTCAGTTGTGCCATTTTTCACCCAAACAACTTGTTTACAACTGGAATCTTGGAGTTTCTTGAATTGAGTGCACAGATATTAAAATTATGCAATGATTATTGAATAGCGAAACAATGGAAAACATCCAGGGAGAAAAATGAGATTTCTACATCAATGATTTTCTTTTGATAGCATTGCATATTTTATAACACTCTCCATTTTCTATGTAGATAATTTAAATCTGCAATTTGTGATCATAGATTTTTTTCAACCTAGCTAATCAATAATAATATATTGTTAATTCTAAAATTGAAATGTACAAATAAATTTCACAAAAAGACATTACATTTGCAGTCCTGCATTTACTGTAATACCATATAATAAAATATGTATTTCCATTTATTATTCATAATAGAACACTGTCACATATTTGATATGGATTAAAGCATTAAAACATCAGATACAAAATATAAAAATGCTGTTTATGGTTTCACTACTAGTATCCTGATTCCAAGGGCATATTATATTGTGAGGACAGCATCTGACAGTATAAGATATCAGAGTAATGTAAGGGGAATACAGATTGAAAAAGGGCATTAAGGATGGATTTTAAGAGACAGTTTAGTAGAGCATTGCAGAAGGTTACAGAGTAGGTAGATTTTGAGGAAGTAGGGGTAATGAATGTGGTCTTTTCCTCCCTCCCTGCCTTCCTTCTTTTTTTCTTTCCTTTTATAATGTCTGTAGCTAAAAATACAGAGCACACTGGGAAATGAGTTGGAGAGGCTGACAGGGACTTGGGTTGGACTTTTCTTTCAGTGCAGAGTAAGGGAGTCCCATCTGTAACTAGAGGAAGAAGCACATGAAGAAAGATATGTGAAGATGTAAGAGAGATTTAGATCAGGAAACAGTGTAATCTTTCTTCTCTATTCTACTCCCCTTTGGGATGTCCAAACCAGTAGTATAAACGTGGCCTATTGCCAAAACCAAGAAAGAATTTTGAATACACATGAGAGGAGGGTATAGATGGGTGCAAGCCACCTGGAACTATCATAAGGTGGACCCGGTAGAGTTTGGAGTGATGCCTTTGTAGATGGCCTCATGAACTATGCGGTAAAACACTTGGTGAAAAGCTGTCTCAGCCCACTTAGGTACATACCCCCAGGAGAAGAACACTGTCCCCTGGTGGCTCTCATCCTTGGGAACTACCCTGTGGCCTGGATTTTTCTCCTACTTTTGGTGAGACTGAAAGAGTGCTCTCCTCTAAAGATGTTTCATGGAGAGAATGAGAATCTAGAGACCTCAGCCCTACACCTCAATCTGTAAGCTTCATCATACCCACTCTCTGTGACCTATTGAAGAAGGAACTATTTCTGCTTGCTCACCTATCATGGCCAAGGATACCCCGTAGTATGAGCTGCACCAGCATTTAGGAAAACAACACTGACTTCACAAATCATTAAAATAAAATTTTGAGTCTTTCAGGAGGACACAGTACCTTGAAGCCAATTTGAGAAAAGAGAACTTGGGAATAAGTACTATAAAGGAATTGAAAATTAATGGAAGTTATTTCAGGCAACCTCAGAGATATTGCAGTTTCCATTCCAGATCACCATAATAAAGTGAATATTGCAATAAAGCGAGCCCCACAACTTTTTTAGTTTCCTGGTACATATAAAAGTTATGTTTACACTATACCATAGTCTATTAAATGTGCAACAGCATTATGTCTAAAAAAACAATAAACATACCTTAATTTAAAAGTACTCTATTGATAAAAAAAAAAAAATGCTAACTGTCATTTGAGTCCTTCAGTCAGAATTGATTTTTTGCTGATGGAGGGTCTTGCCTCTACTTTGATGGCTGCTGACGATAGGGCGGTGGATGTTGAGGGCTGGGTGGCTGTGTCAGTTTCTTAAAATAAGACAATGAAGTTTGCCACATTGATTGACTCTTCCTTTCACAACAATTTCTGTGAAGCATGTGGTGCTATTTGATAGCATTTTATCCACAGTAGAACTTCTCTTAAAGTTGGAGCCCATCCTCTCAGACCTTGCCACTGTTTTAACAACTAAGTTTATGTAGTATTCTAAATCCCTTATTGTCATTTTAACAGTCTTCACAGCATCTTCACCAAGAGTAGATTCCATCTCAAGAAACCATTTTCTTTGCTCATCTATAATAAGCAACTCCTCATCCATTAAACTATTATCATGAGATTATAGCAATTCAGTCACCTGTCAGACTCCACTTCTAATTCTAGTTCTCTTGCTATTTTTACCACATTTGCAGTTACTTCCTTCACAGAGATTTTGAACCCCTCAAAATCATCCAGGAGGGTTAGAATCACCTTCTACCATACTCCTGTTGACCTCTTCCATGAATCATGAATATTTTTAGTGGCATCTAGACTTGTGAATCCTTACCAGAGGGTTTTCAATTTACTTTGCCCAGATCCATCAGAGGAATCACTATCTGTGGCAGCTTTAGCCTTACAAAATGTATTTCTTCAATAATAAAACTTGAAAAGTGAAATTACTCTATGATCCATGGTCTTCAGAATGGATGTTGTATTAGCAGGCATGAAAACAACATCAATCTCATTGTATCTCTCCATCAGAGCTCTTGGGTGACCAGTTGCATTGTCACTAAGCATTGCTATTTTGAAAGGAATCTTTTTTTCTGAGCAGTAGGTATCAACAGTGGGCTTAAAATATTCAGTAAACCTTGTTGGAAACAGATATTCTGTCATCAGGCTTTTTTTTACATTTATAGACCATAGGCATAGTAGATTTAGCATAATTCTTAAAGGGCCTAGAATTTTCAGAATGGTAAATGAGCACTGGCTTCCATTTAAAAGTCACCAGCTGTGTTAGACCGTAATGAGAAAGTCAACCTGTCCTTTGAAGCTTTGAAGCTAAGCATTGACTTCTCTCTAGCTAGAAAAGTCCTAGATGGCACCTTTTTTCAATATAAGGCTGTTTCATCTATACTAGAAATCTATTTTTTAGTGTAGCCATCTTTATTAATTATTAGAGCTAAATCTTCTGGATAACTTGCTGCAGCTTCCACATCGGCACTTGCTGCTTCACCTTGTACTTCTGTTATGGAGATGGCTTCTTTCCTTAAACCTCATGAACCAACCTCTGCTAACTTCAAACATTTCTTCTGAAGCTTCCTCACTTCTCTCAGACTTCATAGAATTGGACAGAATTAGGGCCTTGCTCTGGATTAGGCTTTGCTTTAAGAGAATATTGTAGCTGGTTTGATCTTATGTCCAAACCACTGAAACTTTCTCTATATCAGCAATAATGCTGTTTTGCTTTCTTATAGTTCATGTGCTCACTGAAGTAGCACATTTAATTTCCTTCATGAACTTTTTTTTGCATTCACAACTTGGCAGTCTGGCAAAACAAGCTCTCCTTTCATCCTGTTTTGGTTTTCAGCATGCCTTCCTTACGAAGCTTAATCATTTCTAGCTTTTGATTTAAAATGAGAGATATGTGACTGTTCTTTTATTTGAACACTTAGATACTATGGTAGGGTTATTATTGGCCGAATTTCAATATTGTTGTGCCTCAGGGAATAGGGAGGCCTGAAGAAAGGGAGAGAGGTGGGGATATGGCCAATCAGTGGAGGAGTTAGAACACACTCAACATTTATCAATTAAGTATACTGTTTTATAATGGCGCAGTTCTTGGCACTCCAAAACAATGACAGTGGCAGCATTAAAGATCACTGATCACAGATTATCAGAAGAAATATAATAATGATGAAAAAGTTTTGAAATATTGCAAGAATTGCCAAAATATGACAAAGAGTGAGCGAATGCTGTTGGAAGAATGCCACTGATAGACTTGCTCCATGCAATATTGCCAGAAACCTTCAATTTGTAAAAAACACAATATCTGCAAAACACAGTAAAGCAAGGTATGCCTGTATTGAGCAGCAGTCACAGTGCTGCTCTATAGAAGTTTCAAGGCATGAGTTCATCTATATAGCTTTTGCTTTTTTGTGGTCAGCTTTTCTTCATGTACCATCAGTTAGCTATGATCAAAAATTGATATTGCCTGGTAGTTAATGCTTTCCTGAGTCCAGAAACACTTTTATTTCCAAGGTGAATCCATATTTATTGTCATGCTTTATATGAGCTTGATGTAAAGTTTGAAGTACGTGAATTTAGAATGATATATTCAGGTAGGAAGTAAAAGCAAAGCCCAAGACAAAAAGTAGTTTCCTCATCAATAAAATGAGAATAATAATATTACCTATTTCATACAATTATTATGTGGTTAAACATGCATATCTTCTTAAAATTAATTAGGTGATGTAATTGGTCAGTTCTACATATGTTAATACTGTTAAATATTGATTTTAATTTTTATAGCACTCATTTGTTTTTCAATGATATTTGTTGAGATAGTACTATTTTTTCCTCTTTTTAATATGAAATATTTCATATTACATATTTTACATATGTAACGCATATGTAAAATATAAAGAAGATGAATAAAACATTCATCATGCACCCACCATTCAGCTTAAGAAATAGGTTAAAATAGTATTTAAACTGCAAGAAATTTAATATATCAAGTAACTTCAATAAATTAATCAATTAAATCAATTAATTTATTTACTCAAATAATCAATTAATAAATTAAATCTTACATTTGTTAAATAAAATATCACTATATCCTATGAACTGAAATTAACTGGGCTTTAAATTGGAAAGGATTTCAGATTCCAAACTACTTTACGTGCTAGTATACGTATGTATAATTATGTTAATCAAATAGGAGAAAAGTATCAATTGCCAAAACAGGAAAGAGATTTCAGAATTTGAAAAGTAATCATTAAAGTTCTGCTTAAAAGTTGTTGATATTAAAAGGAAGATAAGAGATCCCAGTATTTGGACTTATTTGATTCTATTCCCAGGGAATACCAGTTCCCAACAGTTATCTTAGATATGGAGCATCCAGCTAACTGCCTGAATTAACAATAGCATGTGTGTACTCTGTCCTAGGCAATACTCACATCCAGCAAACTAGTTCAAATACACAGATACATTTGCTTAGCCACTTCCCGGGAGTTTCCCTCCTGGTGTAATAGCCAATGACTGTTGGCTAGGCTTAGGACTACTGTCAGTTCTCATTTACAAAACGAAGGCATCTTTTCACTGGGCATTCACTGCATGTCTTAATGTTCCATACAGAATAGCAAAAGGTTTCTATTTGCAGCAATTTAAGATTGAGGGGATTTGGACTAGAGGAGGGGAGGAGATTTGAGTCATAATCAATGTGAATATTCTTATGGGAAATGGTTTATCTCAATGACTTTGGTTGTCCCACCACTAGTAGTTATCAATAAAAAAATAGTAGCAGCCCTCATACATACAACTTGGTAAAGATAAAGCAAAAGTGAGGTATATAAAAATCTGAATATTTGCAAGGTGTGGTTTAGAACTTTTAATGTAATTTGGAAGAACTAGCGAACTCAAATATAATGTGTAAGGGAACATTCTGTATATTGTATGAAATATTTGATGCAAAAATATATTGTATCTAGGAATGGAGGTCAAAGGAAGATGCTTATAGAAGACAGATTTCCCAGCAATGAAGTCTACTTACATGCTTAAATAGTGGGTCATAGAATTAATTTACTAAGACAAACTTTTGAGAAATAGTCATCAATATTAAACTTAGAATAAGCTAGAAAATATCAGAATACATCCTTTATAGTTAGGCTAAGTATTTTGTATAACTTTTGCTTCACTTATACATACAAATGAGCGTAATGTTTTGAGTCCCAGTTGAAATATTTGGAAAGCCACCTGTCTAAAATAAGCAGAACTGTGCAGTAGATACTGGATTTTCACTACTGGGAACAAACAGTGATTATATAGACTCCCCTTATATATGGTTCAGTGCTAGTAAGCAAAACTGAGACTAATAGAGTACATGCTAATACATTTTTTACCTTTGGATGTAAGATTCGTGGGGGAAGTTGATTTGTATGTTTTGCCTTAGTTCGAATAGCTATACTTCTGTTAGGAAAAAAATCTTGTCTTCCATCATTTACTTAGTTTGTTACCATTTTCTCTTTTGCCAGGAGATTGCATCAACAGTTTGAAAGCTATAAGGAACAAGTGAGGAAAATAGGGGAAGAAGCGCGGCGTTACCAGGGCGAGCACAAAGATGATGCTCCGACTTGTGGAATCTGTCATAAGACGAAGTTTGCCGATGGCTGTGGCCATCTCTGCTCCTACTGCCGTACCAAATTCTGTGCCCGCTGTGGAGGCCGCGTGTCTCTGCGATCGAACAACGTGAGTATTCCCTGAGCTTGAGAGAAATTCTGAATGTGGGTATAAACCTGTATGCTTCCCAAGCAGAAACAATATAAATGGATTAGAAAGCAGACATGTACATAAATGTACACATTAATATGCCCTTGCCCCGTTTTGTATTTTTGTTTTTCTTAACATTCATAATAGTGAAGTAGTGATAAAAAGAATTCATAAAAAAATACTTTCTATATGTGTGTATCTTAATAAATGATTCCCATTCAAAACCAACAGATTACTTGTAGGAGTAAATTTATTTTTGGAGGAATGTAGTAAATGTAGATTTAGAAACATGAGTTGTAAAACTCAAAAATTATGGCCAATTCTTGTGAAAAACAAAACAAAATCTAGTTTCTGTGACATCTGTTTCAGATTGAATGAAGGTAAAATGCAAGGTAAACTGTGTGGCATTAAATTTAACCCAAGATAATAATAATATATAAAACAATGATTAGCCTCTATGAGAGTAATTTCATATTTATGATCATGTTAAATAAATATAGTGCTGTTTGTCTCATAGAAATTATTCAGATATTTAAACAGTATGTTAAAAGACTTTTATTTTTATGTAGGGTTTTTTGCACTTATTTTCTTCTCTATGATGTGTAGTCTTACTTGATGCAGTTTCCTTAGTTGACTTAAATAAGGGCTACTCTTTCATTATACCAGTGCTTTAAATCAATTTTTTGAGGCAGTAAGATACTAATATAAAGGACTCAATATTATAATTTATGAAACACTAGATTGATTTTAATAAATATTTAGTTTAGAACACATTTTAATGTTGTACTTTACTATATTCCCAGTGTTAGTACAATAGAATTATTTATAGGGATGTCTGGGTAAGTTTTCTTTGATATAGGTCTGCATTGTAATAGAAAATATTTTTATTTTAAAGTCAGATTATCATATATCTAAAGAATTTCATTTGTATAGGAATTTCTATATTATCTAATCAAGTATAGAATTTAACTTGATACAAAATTCTATTTAAAAATAACCAGAATGCATTAAGCATTCTTGATGTCTTCCTAATTTGGAAAATCACAATTAAAATTAAAGTGAACCTCCCAATCAACGTTGTATTCGTTGGTAATGTATTTGTGTTGTAAGCAGGGTATTCTAAAAATCTCTTCCAGTGGAATTAAGACATTCAGTAAAATAGATATATTTTTATACTTTAAGGTGAGCCTACTATTATCTTTATGGTCTTGGGAAGATAATTAACTTCTGTGAACTACAGCTTTCAACCTATGAAACTGGATTGTAATAATTACTCTGTGTGGTTGTTATGAGAATTCCATTAAAATAATTAAAATTAGGTCTTTACAATATGTATATTTGTTTTTTTCTTTAGATTTTATTCTTATGGGCATATAAGTTTTCTTTTCTCTTTCTAAAAGTTATTTGTTTTAATTAATCCTCATGTGCTACTTTAAAGCCTTTCTATAACCACTTTGGGTTAAGATAGCGCCTGGCACATGAAAAGTATACAAGACCTATTTGTTAATTTTCCCTTCTTTAGTATTCTTAAATATACTGCTTTGGAAAGAATTCTCACAGATGAGACCTGGGAATTATATTCAAAATATTTAACAACCTGTGGTAAGGTTACTGTCCAGTCTGAAAGAGCGATGGCAGTGAACATTAGGGTACAAATTGGCTAAGTGTTAATGCTAGCTGAATGCCCATAGCAGTTGAATGTGTTTAACTTTCCATTATAAATCAGAGGCAAGCTAATATAAATATAGTCAACTGTTGATATATTAAAATTATTAGGGTCAAACTCCTTTAAAAAGGAGAGGTGATTAAAGGAAATTGAGCTAGCAGGTAATGCTTTGGAGCTATCACCCTAGCCTAATGTAGTTCATCTACCTTTAGTCAACCTATCCAATCTCGGAAAAAATATTCAAAAGAACAAAATAAAAGAAAATACAACTTAGAATATTTAATCTTGAATGTCAGACAAAAAATTATGTAAAGTTGTTTTTTCCTATGACATTGTAAATAGTGAATTGTATATTACAAAAAAAAAATATATCACTTGTTGTTAAACTATTTCTATAACTTTTTGTTAAATTATTTCCTCTCATTTTTAATTATTACAAACTTTTCATTATTAGATTTTTCTAATTTGTATCTATATTTAAACAAATTTGATAAAATTATTCTTACAAATTATATATACATTTTAATATATTTTAATAATAGACTAAATATGGCAGTGAATTAAGCTTTCATTCTGAAGAATGGCTTAAGTGTAGATTTAATAATCCAAATTCTAAAAAGTTTAGAAATTATAGTGCCCAGCTTTTGTATCTAACATATAGAGGATCTACAT
>NW_006494614.1:21651625-21695099 GCF_000325575.1 Pteropus alecto | reverse complement strand
ACATTTACTTTTCAATATACCTGTGATTTTAACACTTTAAAGTGACATATAATTGTTTTTTTAAAAAAATCTACTTATTAATATATGCCTTATTTTTGTTTTCTCATCCTCTTTTTCCTCTCTCTTTACTCTGCTTCCTTGGATGCTTTCCCAAAGGAGGACAAAGTGGTTAGAATCCATGATTTCTTTTCTATCATTTGTTATTATAATATTGTGAACCTTATTAAGTTAATGTTTCATGTAGTGTTGTTAATTGCTATATTTCAGAAAGAAATTATATGCTAGGAAGAGCTCATTCCTAATTCTCGTAGGAAAAAAGAATAAAATGAACATCTAGAAACATTACAGAGTTTTATAATAATAGGAAAAGTCTGGGTAGTTTGAACTCATAGGAATGTAATTTAAATCATTATGAACTTGTCTGCTCTCTGAGTTTTGATGATAATTTCATCTGATGTCAGGAACTAATAAAGTCTAAGGGACTCTACCTTTCTGAGCACTCAGTAGATACATAGGCAGGTAATCCGAAACTATTGCAGAAAGAATGGAATGAACTGATTTAGTGGAGAGAATGGATCTAATTAAAATCAAGAGCTCAAAAAATGATTTTTCTGTAGAACACAAGTAGCAGAGTTGTCATATTGAACCACATTATGCCCTTTCCTTCTCATTCATGCATAGAAATCACTCCCGAGGAGAATAAAAAGTAACTTTTAACTCTTATCAGCTATAGGAACCACAGAGACTGTACTCCAGAAGATAGAATCCAAGTGGAACCTTCAGTCAGCCTGTCTTTCGTATACACTTTTATTTGGTATAAATGACAGTTTCCCCAAAGCTTATCGATTTCCCAATATGAGACTGAGGCAATGAGTATTTTGGTTTCAATATATCAACTCAGCTGTCTTTGTTCAATTGTTTTAAAGTTTAAATCATGTACTGCACTGAAAAAGTAGTGAGCATGACATGGAATTGAACATCAATGTGTGCTTTTGAACTTGATGTGAATATATGTTCATCAGTTTTTTCCAGAAAAAAAGAAATTGGGTTGAAAATTATATAGGATAGTTTGTTTTCACTACACATGTTTGCCTGTACCATTCATGGTATGTGAGATCATTTTAGGGGCTATTATTTAAATGCAGTAATACACTATAGTAGAAAAGATATAACTAAACTTTCAGGCCTATGAATATCACTTTGAAAGAGTCTACATTTGAAAAGTAGATAATTTTCAATTCCTTTAATGAATAAAAGTTTAAGTAAGTAATAATGCTGATGTTATGCAGACTTAGTGTTAAAACTTCAGCTACTCCTGTAGGGCTGTCCAGACTCATTGTCCCCTTGATAGTACTTCCCCATATGGTAGATTATTATTTGTGCTTATTGTGATTACTGAGAGTATAACTAAAATTCAAGAGTGGCTCCACAGTGTAGTGGTTAGCAAGTCTGCTTTACATGCAGAAGGTCCTTGTTTCATGCCCCGGGTGCTCCAGGGCCCCCGGGTACGTCAGGTCCCTAGGCCCCCTGAGTGGGCCGGCGGCACTCGCGTAGTGGGAGGAGATGCCCCGCCTTCAGAGATCCATAAGGGGAGATGGCAATATCCATAGGCCAAAGGTGGAAGAGAGGGGAGGGGGAATTAAAGAGGGGGAAAAAATTCAGGTGGACTTTGTGGTTCTCAGGCTGAAAATAGGGTGGAAAGATCACCTTTAATGATTTTCTTCACTTTGATTAGACTGCATATATCTACCATTTATTTTTAAGTACTTTGTCATAATTTTATTAAATACCTTCTTAGTCTGTTGAGGTTTCTCAATGAATTGCTTTTCTAGTCCAAGGAAGCTGAAGCCAGATGGTGTTATAGTTGTGTTAAAGAGAATAACTGAGTATTAAACAAAGTACTTGAATACTGGTTCTCTCCCTATTCCTCTGAGCTCTATTTTTGGTAGAGAAATTATAATTTACAGGTGTGTGCACATATTCATGTGTACATGTGTGTGCACATTGGTATGAGTGGAAACGGAAGAGAATAAGGGTGAATGGAACTTTTCTAAAAACAATCTCCACCTTGATCTATGTAATAATAATGAATTCTTCTTAGTCTTAAATTAGTGAATAAATATGACTAAAATACTAGTATATGTGATATGAAGACCTAAGCATAGCTAACATAAATATTCCTTTTATTAAGTCCAGCAAAAAGTACTAATGATCACATATTTTGGCAGTATTTTATTTTAAAGCTTCACCCTTAGCCTAAATCAAATGTAATAATATCTTGGAAGATTGTATAGTTGCTTATAAAGGAAGTAGCTGTCATAAAGAATCACTTTGCATTTGACATATGTAATAGCTTATAATAGGAGATTATTTTGTACTAGTACATACTCTCATAGGTAAAATTATGATTATTTACTTCATTAAAAGTGCTCTTCTCTACTTAAGTATATAGGAATACTGCACATTTCTCCACAGCCTTTTTAAATTGCTTTTGTCTTTGTTTTACTCTCTATTGGTGGCAGCATATTAAATTTAGATAACTCTTTTGATAACATTAACACTTGCTGTTAGTAAACCAGCTGAATTGAATTCTCCAAATTCAATTCTTTTGGGATTTTCCATAAAGTATTATCGATATTTCTTTTTTGGTGGGAGCAGTTGATTTATGAATATAACAACTAAAAATTAGCTTGCTACATTTCGAATTAATCTTTATTTTCACAAAGAGTGTTAGGTTTTATAAGTTAAGAGTATTTTGGACTAAATGTCAGTAATACTCTGAAAAATGGAACCCTACCATTTTTTTATTCTTTAAAAATGTGAGAGCTGCACATACTTAACTTTTAAATGTGTGTAAAAATATCTCTTTATATCAAGATGATAACTAATGAGATACTTTGTTTATAGTTTTTAAACTGAGTTCTCATGGTTTTTAATTGGTGTTTTCAGAGATCATGCTAAATGATATGTTGATGAAGCAAGTATGTTTTTGTAGAAGTTCATAAAATACAAGATTTAAGTGGGAGGCTCAGTGCTGAGTTTGTAACTGGCCTTATCATAAGCTGGTTGATAATTAATTAATAACATAAACAAGAATTTCACACTCATAGACTTTGCTTGTACATACCAAAAGGATGGTTTTGTTTTTTCATCTCTCACTAGGGTAAGATAAAGACAAGAAAGCCAGTAGAATCATAACCATTTTTAAAAATGATTTGTATGATTGCATTAAATATTTATTCTGTTATGAAAAATCTTCTCAGAGTTATCTATATTTATTCCATGGTATTAAGAAGCATATGATTATGATTTTCAACCTTCAATCTTTTGAAAAAACGACTGTAAGGGTTTGCCTCAACCCACTTTCATGGATCCAGAAATATATTCTTATATATTCTTCCCAGAAATATAATATATAGGCCTAAGTTGAAAAATTCATCAATATATATAAAAAATCAATGAGGAAATGTTCAGGTTCATGGAGGGGAGAACTTTAAGCAATTTAATTGATTAGATTTTTTAAGGTGTCTTATTTTGTTGTGCTTGCCATAAAGAGAATAAAACATCAAATTTGTAAAAGCTTTTTATGTTAGGTAATTTAGAAAGTTGTAAATTTATTATTCCAAACCTGTTTTAGGAATTTGCTACACTGTTTTTCAAGGCCATAGAATTTTAATCTCTTGCATTTAGTATTACTATTCTGGAAGTGTTTGCTAATATTCAATAATCGTTTGGAAGTTTAAATCCCAATTTTGCCCCCACTCCCCAGGTCATCATTTAATAGCCTAATAAAATCTGTTTCTGGAAAATACAATGTCACAAACCAATGTTAAATGTGTGTGCACAGTAACACTAAGGGAGTTGCGCCAGGGTGTAGAAAAAAGCCTCTTCTAGTATATGAAAGCTTTTATAAATTGAAAGGCAAAACCATGGTCAAACTCCATTTTTTGTGTGTACATAAGTTGTCAGATATCTTGTTTATATACTAAGGAGTGGAGTTGTAGGATTATATGATAGCTCTGTGATTAACATTTTAAGGAACTGACAAACTGGTTTTCCAAGCAAAAGCACAACAATGTTTGAGGGTTCCAATTTCTCCACATTCTTGTCAATACTTGTCTGCCTTTTTATTATTATTATTATTATTATAGCCATCATGTTTCATGTGAAATGAAATGGTATTTCATTGAGCTTTTCATAAGCTGTTTTTAAGCCAAAGTTATCAAATTGGTTTGATATCTCCAAGGATTCTCTTTGATTGTGTGGATTTAGAGTCTTGCATTAAAATGCTTATGTTACTAATTTGTTGAGAATAGATTTCTCTTAAAAGACTTGCATATTCAAAGTATTAGAGGTTCAGTTTATTTCTTGTCTGGGGAGTCTTTATTTTATTTATGTTATAGTTATGTAAGTACTTATGAATCTATATAAATCAATCAGAACAGGCGCTCTATTAAATTTAAGATAGCTTGGAATCTAATTCCTATCTGTCTAGACTAGCTATCCCTAGGGTGCCCACAAAGCATAAGAGATTTTTATTGCCCATTGAAAAGACTATTTTTTTATACATGCAAAGAAAAGTTTGCAGTTTCAGTTTTGCCACTGAGCCATAGGTCCAAAATTAACACAGATACTCTAGCTCAGATTTTAAAAGACTATTATTTCAGTGTACACAGGACATTTTCTTGAGTGATGTGAACTTTTAGAAACATGCAAACAAACAGACACACATAAAGACTAAGAACCAGACTTTCTATCTTCTGCCACTCAACTTCAATATGTCCCTGATATCTGCCATCCAATGCTTCTCTATCATTGCTGCCACTAGTGAGGAATATATTATTAATCACAGCAAAGCCTGTTTTGTCTGCTATTAGTACAGCTACTCCAGCTCTCTTATGATTTCTATATATTACAGGTTTAATGGTGCTATTATATTAATATTGTTTTATACAATTTTAAAATTATTTAAGATAATAAAGGAGAAAAAATATGAAATTATACTTTTATAATTACTTATATAATTATCTTTACCAGAGTTCTTTGTTTTTTCATCTAAATTCATATTACTGTCGAGTATCACTTTCAGCCTTAAGAAATTCCTTTGGTATTTCTTTAAAAATGAGTCTTCCAGCAATGGGTCTGTCAGATTTTGTTTACCTGGGAATATTTTTATTTTGCTTTCATTTTGAAAAATAGTTTTGCTGGATATAAAATTCTTTTTTGACAGGTTTTTTTCCCCCTTCTTTTAGCATTTTGAATCTATTATCTCACTGTCTTTCACCTCCATTGGTTTTAATAAGTCAGCTGTTAATCTTATTAAGATTATCTTGTATATAATGAGTTTATCTTCTCTTGCTACTTTCAAGAAGTTTTCTTTGCCTGTGGCTTTTCTTTGCCTGCGATGTGTATGTGTCTGAGTATGGAACTCTCTGCATTCCTCCTAGTTGGGTTCAGTTTCTTTAATATGTAGACCAATGTCTTCCATCAAATTTGGGACATTTTCATCCCTTATTGCATAGAATGTTTTTATGTATCTTTCTCTTCATTATGGCAATTCCTATTATATGTTGGTGGCCCACATTTCTCTTTAGGCTTCATTCATTTTTCTTCATTCTTCATTCTTTCTTTTTATCAGATTACATAATCATTATCTTAAAGTTCACCAATTTTTTTCTTCTGCTTGCTAAATCTACTTTTGGGACGCTAGTGAATTATTCTTATCGGTTGTTATACTTTTTGACTCCAGAATTATTTCATTTTTAAATAACTTATTCCTCTTTATTTATATTCTTTATTTGATGAGACATTTTTGCCATAACTTCTTTTATTCTTTGAGTGTGGTAATTTTAAATTAAGTCAATGCCGTATAAATAAATGCTTTATTATTAAAGATACTCTTGATCATTTTACTCTTTGTCCTAAGACACATAAACAGACACATGTAATATGTAGTATTTTTCTTAATAATAAGAATATTTAATGAAATATCACTCTGTCAAACATCAAATGAATAATTGAAGTAATTGCTCTCTAATATATCTTGAAATTATTTTGAAAATATAAATGTTTGGATTATGCAAACTCATTGTTGACCAGCTATTTTCTCATTGGTGAAATAAGGTATAGTGTTAGAGAAAATGAGGACATTAGAATTTGACTTAGCACAGTTTAGTAAGTGCAAATGAACCAAAATGTACTTTTTAAATTTATTTTTAATTAGTTTATCACTTTTTAAATATTCTGCAAAGTAAAACATTGCATTATTTCATGGAATTGGACCCACAGTGAAAGTTATGTTAAGTTATTACAGGAAAAAATCTTTACAGGTAGAAATTAAAAGTATGGCCAGAGAAGTTTAGAGATTTTCTGTACATCAAAGTGTTGACAGGATGTACTTGAAAATCCAGAGTGCCTGCCTCAGAGCTCATGACATTTAAAATAAGATCATGTGATTAATTTTTTCCAAGACACAGTATCATGTTATAAATAGTCTCTACTGTTTATAATAAATTTTAAAGGGAATATTAAATCATATTTTAGTTGTGGACTTGTTTTAATTCCCATGCTTTGCTCTAATTGCTTGGATAACTTGGAGCATATTTTATTTTTCTTGGTGCTTTACTCAATATTTCCTGCAATACTGCAAATAAAGTCAACACTCTATGAATGTTGAATGAATGAATGAATGAATAGTTCTTCTCTGTACCGAATTCCTCAATTAAGTTTTTTTAAAAATTCCCTGTTTTAAACTCAAATATAATTTTGCATTTTAGCAAATCTCTTTTCTAAAGCAAAATCATTAGAGCTGTATTTAATTTTTGTATGAAGTTGTCTCATGGAACCAACTACCTCTGGCTTGGCCTTCTCCACTCTGTTTAGATTACATGGTATGAGAGAGATATTTGGTCCCCTTATTTCTCACGTAAGACTATAAAAGATGTTTGTGTTGAGAAGAATCAAAGGAGGCTCCTTACAAGCTTTTCTGCTTAACCAAATCCAGATATGAACTAACCTCAGTAGTGAATGGTGCATGTGCAAAGAATGGGAACAGATAGATTTTAATGTTTTGGAGCATTTATTCAAGATTTGAAAGTAATCCAGTTTCTATTTCATGAATGCTTCTGAATCATATATGTCTTGGTGGTTTTTTATTATTATTAACTGGAATGAATTAATTTACTTCAATTTGAGTTTGGTTGAAAGTTAAGTACTTATAGCCATTGAGTTTTTTTAGTCATATATAAAATAGATAACATGTTATTGACAAAGTATGGTATTATTAGAAACTGATTTCATGTTCTTTCAATTAGCTCTTTTATAAGAAGGAGCTTATTTTTAGAAATATGTAACCCAAATACATAATGCATTGTATTTTTACCATCATTAATATGCCAATTAAAATATAAAATACTGAGTTGGACCTAAAAAAGTGATTATATTTGTTACAAACATTTGGAATCGTCTTTATGTAGCTTTTTTAGTACTCTTAAGACAGTGTTTTCACCACTTAGATTTTTGTTTACTGCATTAGAAAATATTTGAGTGAAAATATAATGTTATAGGCTAATATACTATTCTTAAGTTACTGCATGTTTTTGAGATTTTTAAATGCTTTTTGCAGATGTTATTTCCTTTTAATTTTATTTTGGAATGTTAAAACTGTGTATCTGAGTCTACTTAAGTAGTTGTCTCTGGCAAATATCTAATCTCCTATTCCTTAGTCAACTGTGGGGTTATAGTCATCTAATTTATATTCCTACCACTGCAGTTGGAAGAGCATTCATATCCTTAATTGCTTGTACTAAGATGCTTTCTTTTGAACCAGATTTTTTTGTTTGCATTCACACAGAAAGGCTTATAAATTATATTATTTTTGAGATATTTAATTCCAAATTGTGATACTAATATAATGTTATGTTTAAACATAGTTTAGAATTAGAGAATATGGCTAGTAGGAATAATTTTTAATGACAGAATGTAAATATATAATTGCTGTATATTTGTGCTTAGTGATTATATAAAACTTTTTCTATTCCTACTTAATGTAATTTCTTGTGACATTATGAGATGACCACTGAGGAAATCTGGACTAAAGCAATGCACAGTAGAGTGAATACTAGAAAGGCTGGGTTTAGGCACAAATCCAACCTATCTGCTAATAATTGACAACTCACTTCAACTATCTCCGCCTCAAGTCTCATACAGAGGGAATGGTCAGTACCCAAGATTAGACCCCCTTATTGCTTAGCTTAGACTGGGAGGATCCTTGTTGGGTTACTAACAGTAGTAATCAAGATGGGTTGTCACATCAGAATCTAATTCTGAGCGTAGGCTAAGATTTCATAAACAGCAGATGAATGAGAATATTTATTTGATCAAAGATCATTATCAGAATTCAGGAAAGCTAGAAACTTTACCATATTCTACAGAATGCATTTCCAAGAATTCATAACCATATTTTCAGGTTCAGCAACTTTTTCTGTAAAGGGCCAGATAGTAAATATTTTAGGCTTTGTGAGCCTTAAGGTCTCTGTCACAATAGCTCAAACCTATGGAAATGTATACATATGGCCATGGTGCAATATAACTTTACTTACAGTTACTGAAACTTTACATAATTTTCATGTGCCATGTAATACTGTTGATTTTTCTCTCACTATTAAAAATGTAATTGTTGTTCTTAACTCCTGGTCCATTCAAAAAGAGATGGCAGGCATGATTTGGTTCACAGGCTGTACGCTGCTGACCCGTACTTTAGTACAGTCTTCTGATTAGTACTACCAATCAGCCCTGAGTGGAACAAAAGGATTAATTAGTCTCATTGTATTATTAATTTTACCTACTATACCTCTAAAAAATGTGTGTTAGTGCATGAGAGATAATATATTTTTTCATCGGCTTGTGAACATTAAATAAGATGATTATATGTCAATGATATATAAGCATTAATAAACTACATATACATATATAATAGTATATAACATTAATATATAATTAAGTGATTTTCTAATACAGAATACATTATATAAACTACTGAAAGAACTTATATGTATATATATATGTGTACATATAGACATATCTATGTTTATTTTTATTAAATCATGGGTTCTTGAGTATCCAGTCTAATTGGAGTTCCTTTCTATTAATAGAAATTTTCTAAGAAGTTTAACTTGTAAATTTTAAAACTGTGTGATTAGCATCTGGTAAATGAGAATTGTCAATATCTAATTATCAAAAAATTAAACTATTATAAGAAGTAAAATATCTACATTTTATCATAAAACAAAAAAGAAACCTATTTCATTAATAATATACTCATCGTAATGCATATCATTGGTTTTTACTCTTAAATTATTAAAATTTCATAAAAAATTGATAAATTATGTCATAAGTTAAAAAAGATAAGAAGTTCTCAGGGGCATTTAGAAAGAATCATCCTTTTACAATTATAGAGCAGCATGAAACTATGAAATCTAAATTCACTTATTTTTCTTTTAAGTGTGAGATAGTTGCTTTTCAGTAGTGGGAAAATATTAAAAGTGCATATAAATACTTAGATTTCCTTATTTTCTTTGAGTACCAACTTTCATATACATATAGCATCTTACTAAAATCAGCAGCACTGTGATATTTATTAAAAACATAATTCTGGAGTGCTTTTCCAGCTTGCATAATTTTGAGAATGATGATCTAAAATTCCTTTTCAAAGCTTCTCTGTATTCTTGTCTTCTAACTTTCCTTCTATCAGAGAGGAAACACCCATCACAATGCATAATACCTTATTACCAAAAATACATTTTCTATGTTTTAGTGCTTATTGAAAGTATTATTGATATTAATTCTTTGTATTTGCCTTTTGTTAGCAAAAAGAAAGAAATGGCAGGCCATTTTTAATTTATGAGTTTTATTATCACTTCCCCAACTGTGATCTGCATTATTTTATGCTGTAGGCTAATACTAGTACATGCTATGAAGGTTTTCTTTCCCCCGAAATTTGTGTATACTGTGTCACATGCAAATATTCTGCTGAATTGTGTTTTATTTCTCCAATTTTAGTACTATTAACTGTGTCGTAAGTATATAAAAATCACTTGAATCATCTTAATTTACTTCCATTAACTCAATCCTGACTGTGAGATTTCATCCTGTGAGGTCAACAAGAAGTTGACTCAGCAATCATTGAGGGTTAGTCCTCCTAGCACTATACCATCCTGCCCTCCAGAGCTGTGCCTTCTGTATATACTACCAAAGCTTTGTAAAGGCCCCTCTGGTTTTCAGGTGCATGTTGACAACTACAGAAGCTCTTAGGAGGTTTTATTCCGTACTTGGAGCATGGCTGGTTTTGATGAAGCAAAGGCTCTGTGCTTCTGGTCCAGCTTTTAGGGAAACAAAATAAAAATCAAAGTCTCCACTCAACCCAGAACACCTCTCCCCAAAGGTAGATGAGAAAGAGAACAGTTTTATTATTGAATAAACATTAAACAAAAATGTGATGCACATCCCAGGCAATTAACTCAGAGATAGCAAAGACAGAAAGAAATCTCACCCTTTGATATAGCAAGGCAGATACAACTTATCGCACATGTGTCCTCTAGATAAACAGTAACTAGTCCTCAAGTAAGAGGACTTGGTATCATCATTTGTCACACACAAATTTAGTTCATCCTAAATTTATCTGGTAAATGAAGTGACAGTCAGTATTTGCTAATTGGCTTTACCCAAAGGTAAAATGAACTTCTCATGCTTTTATGAGAGGAGGTAGCTTTGTAACTTGGAGGGAGGCACCTGAAGAAGTTAGCTTCCTCCTACCTTCCCACAGAAACAGAGAGGAGCACTGTTTTCCTGGATGATTGCATTTCAAAGAGGTGGCTCCGTGTCAAATATATTACTGGATCTTAAAGCTGGCAACAGAGACAGAGAAAGAACTTAGAAGTTTTCTAAAATAAATGATCTCAGAAAAATAGAATAGGAGAGCCTCTTATTATTATTATTTTTTAATTTATATTTGCCCTTGCACAGCCTCCCTGCACCCACACACAGTCATCCCTTTAAAGATTTTGCTCAATGCCCAAGGCATCGCCAGCTAGCAATTCATGAGTCTCCGCTTTCCCTAGGACTGCTAATCACCAGCCTCTTCAAGACTGGGGAATCTTCCAGGATTCCTCTCGTAAAATCCACAGTGTGCTTCTTTATTTTATAAAGTATATATTCATGAGACAAGGAAATAGAGAATAGTTAGCTGGATGTAAATATGGCTCTGGAATTTGAGGACAAAATCTGTAGATTAATATCTAAATAATTTTTCCACCACACCACTATCATTATTTATACTCCTTAAATATTTTTTGACGTGAACCAAATTGACCAGATTATATTAATAGCAAGATTTGTGTGTCTGTGTAATTCCTTCCTTTTGTAGTCTTAACATCATGTATGTTATTGCAGTCTTAGTTTCTTTTGTGAGTATAATGTTCTCTCTTTAATAGTCCCACATTGCATGTGGTAATTTCTGATCATTTTATGACAAAAAATTAACTCATAAGAGTCTGTACCATCACATAATTATTGCTTCTATTTTATTACTACCACTGAAAAATTTTAGATGTTTCCTCCACACTTAAAATTTCTCCAAAATTGTTTTTATTATTCTCTGGTCACCCCCTCTAGACTCCAGGAAGCCTAAGAATATTTACCCTTCTCGCTCTAAAGTGATTTTGATAAGTTAAACTTACAGGTAGCAAGTTCATATGTAGTTAGAGAACCATTTACATCGATCTGTCTTTATAAGGTATTATCTTGTAAAGTATTACTATATTCCATAACTACCTCAATAGCATGTGAATTTGTGTTCACAAATAGACTATGAATTCAGTATGTGATAGAGCAGATTAACTTTCCTTGGGTGTAAGAAATCGCCACATTTGGGGTGATGGTAACAGTGATACGCTGGGAGTTGGGTCATCTTGGTTTGAGGTGCAGTTCTATATCCTGGAAAAAATAGTCACAGATTCTTTGGACTTAGTTTTCTACTTGAAAAAGGGAAATAATATTATTTCACATTACCAACTACTCAGAGCTATTGAATAGATAAAAATAGTAAGAAACTTCTGGTATTGGAAAACCATACAAGTATGTCTTTTATTCATTCATTCATTCACTCATTCATTCATTTATTTGGGGGTGGCATAAGACTCAGGTTTTAAGTAAAACAGAAATAGTTGATCATTCAAGCAGTAATGGAGTTGGGTCTCTATTTGACTATTTTTTCCTTAAAATTGATTAAACTATATTTCTTTTACTTATTGCAAACTGGTAAAAAATGAATAGTTCATCTCTGCTAGCTTCTAATATCTGTAGTGAAATGGGAACTGCATCCAACCTTTACTTTATGGCTGCCTTCCCATATAGTTTCAGAAAGACCATGAGTTGTAATAAGCAAAATGTGGCCTGGATGTTCATGCTACAAAACTAGATTGTTAACTTGTGATTCCTTTTCAAATATTATAATATAACTCTTCTATTATTCTTCCTTTCCAGGTTTTCTCTTCTACCTACATTATTTCACAATGAGATTATTTTGTCTTGCAAAATAATTAGACAGACTTAAAAACTATTTCAACCACTTGATTTCAGTTATTAGGGATTTCTCAAATTTTTTCAGTTATTCTAGAAAATAATTTTATTTTTTTCTTTCTCTTTTATCTTGCTGGCTGTTTTGAATTAGATTTTTTTTTTCTGCATGTGCTAATTATTTGTGTTATCCCAAATTCTCTGGCTAGGCAATTATGCTTGAATGACATTTACTTTTATGTGGTGTAAGCCATTCTCAGCTACACTTTTTTCTAAATTTATTATTTTTTACACCGGCTTTATTTTCTAGAGAAAAGCATATTTTACTTTATTCATATATTCATTCCTTTGCTGTGAGATTTGATTATTTTTAGGTCAATATTTTATCAAAGCTACTACAGCAGTTAAGCATAAATTCTGTATGTTCCATTTTTTTAAGTGAAATACCAAGGTAGAGCCTGATTATGAAAATAGGTCATAATGATGGATAATCTTCTTAGAGACATGTGTTTTGAGGATATTGTACAGTTTGATCTACTAAATTCTCTTACAGTAGCATCAACATGATTCTGTTACTATACTTTTTTTTTTATCTTAGTGCTTTTATTATTTAATTTATTACTTATTCTTTCACAAATAACACACTGTTTTTAAACATATTTTGGAACACATATCTGAATCCATTAATCTTGTAGGGGCAAAATTCTGTCCCACATAGTATTTGGGAAGTTGGCTAAAAAGGACAAGGGATTGCAATTTCAATAGTCCTTGAGGAAAATACACTAAGCACTGGAAAAGAATATTTGTAACCCTATATTAATAGATTTAAAAAAGACATTTTTCAAAACAAGGAGATTGGCAAAATATTTAGAAAATAACCTTGAGGGACTCCCCAAAATATGAAAATGCCCACATTGTTATTTCAAAGAAATTTGACCTTTTAGAAAGCACAAAATGAAAAAGAAGAGGGTGTTGTAAGAAAAAAATAGGAATTGATCAATTTGGTTTCTCAGGCGCTCATTAAATACCTACGGTGTTCTTAATGTATCTTTTGACTCTGTTGCTTTCTTTTAATGGAGAGAGACCTATCCCCAGTATCTGTTAACAATACATATTGTGACTGGCAAGTTCATCAATCATTATTTTAAAAAATCAAGGGAGTTAGAATCTTCCTATATTGAGCAGAATGGAAAGTTGTCCAGTTTCTCCCTGAAGATAAGAGGACGATGGCCTAAATGTGACCCAATTAGCATTAATGACAGCAATAATATCATAATGAAAGTTAATTTGCAAAACATATCTTTTGAATATATCACCAATTGTGGAGGCAGACATTTTTGAGCTAATGTTCATTGAGCATGTAATATTTTTGTAGTTAGTGTTCTCCGGTATGCATGTGTGTGTGTGTTTGTGTGTGTATTATGCATCCATATATTTTTATTTAATCATCTAGACAACTTTATCTCTATATGACAGATGAGGAAACTGAGTCACAGCACAATTACTCAAAGTCATGCTTGACTTACTCCAAGCTTCACTTGGAGAAGGCTATTATGAAAAATATGGGCACTTTAAAATCCAGGCCAATGCAAACAAATCACATGAGGGGCTGATATAAGTACAGATTTCTTGGCACTACCTCCAGAAATTTTAATTTGGTAGGTTTGATCTGAAGCCTAGAAATATGCATTTCTAATCATTTTTCAGGTGATACCTATTCACAGGCCACATGTGGAGCTGCACTGATCCTTGTTGTATACTGTAATATTATATCCTAAACACAAAATGTGGCTTGGAAATAAAGGAACATCTCATTTATCTAAAATTCAGACTTCTATCAACTTCACCCTTCTGAAAAACAGGTACGAACCAGAAAGTAGGCAAAAAGATAATGTGGAATTTCATAAACAATTTAATCACATTCAATTAAACCTATACTATTAATTCATAAGAGACTCTAGTGTGCTCTTACTTTATTTATAGCTCTTACTTGGATTTTTTTGTTAGTCTTCAAGTTTGTCAAATTGAATTAGAAGAAAAAAAAGAGCCTACTCCAGTTTAGCAGGTTTCCTGGTGAGAAGTATCTGGCAACTTCAGTAGGTAACCCGAACTTGAAATACAGACAAAAGAATTAAAAAATATAGTAGTCTGAATCTGTGACATGCATAAACCAGCTGGACTGTGCATCTCAGTTGGAATTGAGCATTTACAATTCTCAGTGGTTTCGGCACAAGCAAATATATCTGCTCCTTACAGTGATGGTTCTAGGGAGAGAACAAAACGTGGATTTTGAAGTCAAAGTAGTTTCAAATCCAGGTCCTCCACTTACTGGCTATGGATGACACTGTTTTCTGAAACTATATTCTCATCTATGAGGCAATCATAGCAACTGCCTCCCAAGGTGGCGTAAATAAAACAGGTGGGCAGACTCCCTCATAGGATACCTACCACAATAGAAATCTAAGTCTCTCCTCTGCTACTCTCCAAGGTCATGGAAAATAGAGAGGATAAGATATGGGGTCAGCCAGACTTGGGGTCAGGTGCTGGCTGCATGCCATTTGCTAGATAATGTCAGGAAGGCTATTTGAACTCTCATTGCCTCTGTTTTCCCATTTGCAAAGTGAAGTTAGTAATGTCTTTTTTTCTGGGTTAGTATAAGAATTAATAATATACATATGGTGTTTTGGTTTTATTAGTCTTCAATAAATGGTAATTGTAATAATTATATTTGTCATTTTCAGAACCTTACTTTATTGTATGTATGTTATATATTTTGGAAAGATTTATATCCCATGTGGCAAAAATTAAAATGAAACTAACAAAAACAAAACAAATCTTCAGTAGTTCAATATAATTTATTCATTTTGGTTCTGGCTGTTTATAGTTTCACTTTATAGATTAATGTTTAAGCATTACCTTCACACAGAAAAACAAACATATACTTTAATATTTTGAATTTTTCTTGTGATATATATGTACACATATAAATTACACATATGTGGATATATGTATATGCATATAGATAGGTAGATAGATAGATGATAGATAGATAGATAGATAGATAGATAGATAGATAGATAGATAGATTTTAATTTGTCCCACATTCTCAGTATTGCATTTAGCTTTATATCATTACTCTTAGAGCATTGGCTTATGTAGACTGATTTTGGGTTTTGAATTTGAGATCTTAAAATGCTTTAATATTGATATTATTATCTAGGTAAATACAGTTAAGAACCTGAGCTTAGAAGTATAACAGAATTAAAACCTAGCTTCTCTACTCATGAGTTTTGTGACTTCTAAAAGCAAGAAGAGGTATAATCAGCAGACCATAACTTTTTAGATACTCTTCAAAAATAGAAAGTTCAAAAGACTTAATTAACAAAAGCAAATAATATGCCAGCCCGGAACACAAGCTGCAGAAAACTATTACAAAATAAAAACTAGAGAGTAAATTACTATATTTAGTGATAACCAATATAAATATAAAAAAGGGAAAACAGTGCAATTACTCAAGAAAATAATTCGTAATTTCAACATCTGAGTTCGCCTCACCTGCCAGCTCTACTCTTTTGCATGGACACTGAAGAACATAAGCAGCAGCATAGTTGACTCTTAAGTACCAAGCTAATAACACTCTAACACTTGAGGACTCGAGTACTGTACTCTAAGAAAATTTAATTACTTATTTGAGCAAGGTGCTTAGTGTAGGTGTCAGAGTCTGAGAGGGAATCAGACAGAGCCTGAAGTAACTTGATATACAAGTTGGCATGGATAAGAGAAGTAAAGCATCTACATCTGAGGGAAATGCATAAGAGTGTTCCACCATCAGAGAATAGTGAACTTTACTTCAGTAGTGAAAACCTGAGAAATTTTTTTGCCCTTTTGGTAGGAGTGAGTGGTCATTGTCATTCTCCTCATCTGTTATATGCTCAAGCAGTGAAAACAAAGCCAGTTAATCAATGCAATGCCCACTTATACTGAACCCACAGTAAACTGTCCTGTTTAGAAGATGGAGATTTTTGGGAAATGAACCCATGACCTGCACAGTGGCAGAAGAAATTCACCCTGGAATGAACAGCGATGATTAAATGAGATTTGATATAACTCAAAGGGAGATTTGCATACATTAAATAAAAACACTGCTATGGAAAAAGACTCTGTATTTGACTTTTATTAAGCTTATACATTCATTATTTCATATATTTTGGGCCATTTGGGTGTAATTTTCTGAGAATTGCTTATAATAACCTTTGCTCATTTTTTTATTGGTTTGTCTTTTTCTTGTAAGCACTCTTTGTGTATTAAATATATTAGCATTTTATCTTTTAAATGCATTGTAAATTTTTTCTTTGTTTTCTTTACTGATTTTGTTTTGCTTTCAGAGTTTTGTTTTGCTCTTCTGTTCTAAAATTAAGATGCAGAGATGTGTCCAATATTAAAGTATGTGTGATCTAAGTAATGCAAAATTATATGTAAGTATGTGTATATGTGTATAAAAGGTACAAAATAGGTAGACTTTGAGACTATATCTACTAATTTGTAGGGGTATCCATGATATATTGTTATTTCAGAAAAGCAAGTTGCTGAATAATGTGGATATTTCTTTTTAAAAAAACAATTCGCAATATAAATATACATACAAAAGTCATCTCTTTCAAATGAACAATTCAGTGATCCTTGATAACTTTACAGAGTGGTGCAACCATCACCATAAATCACTTTTAAACACTTAGAACTCTGCAATGAGATACCTTGTGCCCATTTGCAATTAATCCCCATTTCTGACCCCAGCTCCAGGCAACCACTAGTTTACTTTTTATCTCTATAAATTGTTTTTTTCTGGACTTTTCAATTAATGAAAATCAAACAATTATGTGTATTTGAAAATAGGCTTGCATATGTTTGTATGAACACAGAGAAAGCTGAGAAGGTGTACACATCTGGCTGTTGCATTGGTTAAAATCAAAGGATTGAGATGAGATCAAGGAAGGCAAAACAAAAAACAACAAAATAAGCCCTCTTTAAAACAAAAGAAGTATAGCCCAACAAAAATTATATATAAACAGGAAATTCACATAAGGCATATTACAAAGCAGCATAGAAGTACTTTAAGAAAAACCTACAATTTGAATTAAATATCATTTTCATTATCAGATTGACAAAAATTCAGAAGACCGATGACACCTAGGGTTGTTGGAGAGTTTGAGAAATGGCCATTCTCATTCTTTGCTTGTAGCAAAGTAAATTAGTACAGCCTGTTTGAAAGGCAATTCATTAGTATTTATCAACTTTTAAAATGAGTTTACATGAGCAATCCTACTTTCATATTTTTAAATCCTAGGAATATTGCAGTATTGTATTTTGTAATAGCTAAATAGAAACTTCTGTATACACATATGTATATGATACCTATGAGGAGAGATTTGCATACCAGTCTCTTTGCTGTTCACAAACACACCAAGGAAGGCCTTTGCACTCAGTTTTCTATTCTTAGAATGCTCTTCATACATACAGCTCCTGTTCAGTTGACACCTCATTAGAGATGCCCTTCCTGAAAACTCCTTCTAAAAGAGCATTCACACCTACCGCTCCTTCCCCTCCCTGGTCCTTTATTCCAAGTTATGTTTCTTACAGCATTGCCTAACATGGTATATAGTCTCAGTGTATCTTTTTATTGTCTGCTTCTTCCAACTAGAATATAAGCCTCATGATAATAGGCACTTGTTTCCCAATTAATACAGGGCACATAATAGACACTAAATAATATTCATTGAATATTAACTGAATGAACTAATAGTTATGAGATATTGTATGAAAGGAAAATTTTAGATTGTAATTTTAATCTTTACCTTTATTTTTAATTATTTATTTTTAGTGTTTTTTCCCAAAAGTATGTATTTCCCTAATGTGTCTATTGCTGTTTTATTAAGTTATTTTTAAAAATCACAGATCAAATGCAATTCAGTCTCTCACTTTGACAAATTAATAAAGGAGCGTGGTTTTAGTTACAGTCTTCGAATTACCTAAACAAGACTAAACCTAAACTAAATTAAAGACCTTCATTTTAGATAGTTAAGAAGTTTAAAGGGTGATTTAAGGTGTTACATGAACAGTGATAAAGGAAACAGCAAGTTAATTTCTTTGTATTTAACTTGTAGGATAACTATAGCTTTGGTCTAAACAGACTAGAGACAACTTCCCTTCTCTATATTGTGCTAGAGGAAAAATGTTTCTCGTTCTTATGGAAATCTGATTTGTGACCAAGTGGAGCTATATTGGTTTAGCAAACTGTTCCAATTAGTGATCTACAACAAATAGTAATCACTTCTTCTACTGTAATGTTTCCTTTTGATTTTTTTAAAAAATTACTTTATTAAACTTTTTCCTTAAAAAAATATTTTTCTTCACTTTGCATCACTGTTTTTAAATTTGTAATTACCAGTATGAAACACTGTCATCCTAATTTATGTGTAATCCTATCTGCCTAGTGATAACAGAATGAGATCAGAGATAATATGGGTAGCAGAGAGAGTTAAACAGAGACAGAGCAGTCTGTAGTGAGGATATCTAGATAGCTAATCGATTTAAAGTATTTCAGCACACTTAGAATTTGTAAAGAATACTTTATAATTTATCTGGCAGAAGTTACAAAGCATTAGGAAAGGAACTATCTCTATTGTATAGCATAATACATTACAGTTTAATATTTCTACCTGGTATGATTATTTAAATATTTAAAACTTAATGCCTTAAGCTCTTTATAATGGTTACTTTTATTTTGAGTTTATGAGAAAAAGCACCATTTCTCCAGCAGAAAAGCAGACTCCCGTTATGTGTCTCAGGGCTGCCAGACCTCTCACAGCCCATAGATGTTCAGATCAGTTAAGGCATCTAGAGTTCCACTTCCCATCTTTAGGTTGTTGAAAATTAAGTTACCGTCTTGGTTTATATTTGTATTTTTGTCCTTAAGAGACATCAACATTTATATCATATGTAAAGTATAACTGTTTTTCTATTGTAATGTAGATGAAAAGTTCTACTTTTCAGTAAAAGTGAAGAATCATTGTTTAAGGTGGTGATGTTCCCTCTTCTTCCTCAGAATGGCAGAAAAATATTGATACTTTACTAAGTTACCCAATTGATGAGCAGCGGGTTATGCGTATCTTATATTTTGGGGCAGATGTGAGTTTCTGTCTTGCCAACAGTATATATTTTTTAATACCCACCCCCCCCAACAATATTTTGATAGACCATTCTACATATCCTCTGGGAATAGATAATTTCTCAGTAGTGTTTTCACTATTAGAGAATTTAACAAACTATTTGAAGCAGTTATCAAGTTTGCCATTGAATAACACAGTTAAAGAGTTTGGATAGAGATTCACTGAGAAGTGGTGGTCTAAGTGATGTCTGCCAGGAATAATATAAATAAAATGTAACCCCTCCTCAGCACCAATGATACAGTGTCGGTCAGTTGTGCTTAGTGGTCATCCGCGTGCTGTTAATAGAGAGTAGCGCCAAAGGGGATTTCTATGCTATTAATTTTCCTAACCCTCCCCACCCAAAAGAGTTTTAAATATGCTTCCAAGCTATCAGTATTTAAGTCAATTGACTAGTAGATTTTAGAATCCATTATGTTATACTTGGTAAATTAGAGGCTGCGTTTTGAAGCAGATACCATTAAAAAGTTACATTTTCCTAAAGAATGTTAGTGTTGAATAATGACCAGTATGGTTAGTATTTGAAAGAGTAAAAAATTTCCTTTAAATGATTGGGAATGAAGAGGATCCTAATTAATTTTTTCTCACATTTTGACATTTTCTAAAGCTACTTACATTTTACTACACAATTTAAATAACCCATGGAAGAATAAATACTAACATTCTAAAATTTTAACTAGACATTTAAGGATAGTGAAAAAGAATTCCTTGTTGTATTTTAAATATTCAGAATTTAATGTGCTTAGAGCGGTGTTGGCATAAAAGGGAATGGTGATAGAAAGGATAAGTCACTAGACTTGGATTAAAGTGGTCTGTTCTCACTTCAGTTGAGCTATTAATCAAATGTGTCACTGTGGGCAAGTAATTTAAACGCAGTTTTCTTTCCTGGGATGTGACGGATATTGAATTAGGTAGCCTATAAACTTCCTTCAAGTTCTAACATTCTGATAATAAAAATATTTATAATTTGCATTCTTTTGATAAAATATTTTATATCATGCTTTTTAACCAATTATTAAATTCTGCATATGCCTTAGTGGGTCTTAAAATTTTTAATGATGTCTTAGAAGAGATTACTATTTTTAAATTTTAAAATGAATACGTGAGGGGAAATTAATCTTCCTCCCTCTAAATATCAAGCATGTGCTAGCCACTTTACAAAAATTATCCCTTTTAGCCAAAAAAATAGCAACTTAAGTATTATTGCTCTGAAATACAGAGGAGGTAACTTAAGCCTAGAAAGGTAAATTGACTTACTGTATTTTAAAAGGCAATAAATCAGGTATACTTAACTCTAAAAACTGTGTTTTCTACTATGTTTATTTTTTTAAGTAAAAGCATGTTATTCACTCCTTGGAACAAAATATGAGGTATTTTGTTATTTTAAGTTGATATTCTAACAGAAAGTAGTAGAACATTAAAAATAATTGCTATGTTTTTAACAGGTTAGACAGTAAGTTCCTGATCTATAATATGACATCTTTCCATTTACTGACAAAAGTAGACAAACATTTGTGTTTATTTTTAAAATCTATCAGAACTTACCTCCAGATCATATACAACAGTAATGAAAAGATTGCTTTTTATCAATGGTTGAAGACTTTTCTCAGTGTATGTATACAGAAATGAGGTTCACTTCAATTTAAAATTAAGCAAGAATCATCTTGCAATGACAGGTGTTTCTGCCATGTTATATAATTTCCAAGGTAACTAAACAGAACATCAAAATGGAAGGATTGTTAGCAGGTGTGAAAAAAACAGCCAGAGAACACTATACAAAAATTTTATAAAACCTTGAAAATAGATGGCATTTTTGGTAAACATCTGCACCAGCAATAATACATACGGAGTTAGGGAGGGCATCAAGTTACCTACTACATGAAGTACACAGTGAAAATTGGCCAATGTTAATTTATTAGAAATAGAATTTATACAAAAAGCTTTCTCCATTCTATAGTGTTATTAAGCAAGCTATTTTTTCAAGTTCTTTGATGACCGTGATTATGTTAGCTGTGATATGTTAGTGTGTACTAGATAAACTTATGTCCACAATACAGTGTTAATGGTGATTGGTGTGTCTATGTTTTCCTATGTTTTGTTTTGTTTTGATTAAAAGCTGTTTCAATTTCTTTCTAGCACATAGGCAGTTGTAAAATGCTCTTGAATATAATGTTTATCCCAAAGCCAGAAGTGGAAATATATGTAATTTCTTTTTAGATAAATGGTTGGCAATGTTTTCCTGGAGAGAGAAATACATTTTAAAATGAGAATGTGTGTGGGATTGGCCCCGTTTCTGTTTCAATTAATAAGGCATATCAAGAGAGAAAATGTTTAAGTTCATCGTTTGGTGGAAGTGATCATCAATTTTAATTGGGAACTGGCATCAAAAAGGGATTCAAAAACAAAATACTGGGTCGACAGTCTCAATCACATGGCCCTGGTATTTGAAAAGAGTGGCCAGTTTCAGAGTAGGAAAACTTGGTGGAGAGATGGAGTTAAGAGTTGGCCAACAATGGAATATAGAAATGTGTACAGGATTTCACAGCTTCTGTGGTCTTGGATTATGTATGACTCTGAGGGCCGGGAGAGAAAGGCATTAAGGTGAAACCTTGATGAACACAGGATTTGCCCTCTATTGTGTTGTTTAGATGTTCAGCTAATGTTCAGTGCTACCTATGAAGATCAAACCCCAGTGTGAGCAGAGCATGGCTCCATACTATGACAAAGGGGAGACATACCTAATTTCTCAAAGCAGTAAATGCATCTTCTTAATTATATTTCCATCTTTTCTGCTAGAAGTATGAGACTTTAACAACAACTGATGCAATACTGGATAAGACCCTATTATTTGAATGAAAACTCTGAGCCGTCCATAGTTTTTTTTTTTTTTTTTGCAATTAAAGAATAATGTGTATGTATCCAGAAAATGCTGAAGAAGAAGATAAGAAAAACGTGAATAAAGAGAAAGTCATTTATAATTAAAAGTAAATGCATCCTGGGCCACAGTTTTTCTGGGGACAAATTCATGATTGCCTGATGTCTTCCACTGCAGCAAGTTATGCAGACAGACATTGTTGAAGCAGCAAATCATTATCCAAGACTAAATAAGAAAGAGCAATGACAAAAAATGACAGCTATTCATTATATATCTACTAAGTCTTATTCAAGTAGTCAGTCATTAATAAGATAGTCTCTTTAAAGCCATCTATGTTTTTTACAAAGGTTTATAACTCAGAATGACTTCTCACCAATGCGTCAATGGTCCTGAATTTCCGTGAAATATCTAATAGCCCTCTGTCAGAGAATAAGGAGGAATAGAAGTTTACTGACCTTTTTCCTATGTAGAGTAGGCATTTGAGGATGTGCCTCATGAAATGTCAGGATGTGAGATAATACAGACATTGGAGTCTGAGGCATAAAGACTCTTTCTCATGTTTGTGAGTAAAATTATAGCAGATATTTGCCTTCCGTGGCCTCACTAATCATAAATACCTTTTATTGTGTAGAATCTCTCAAGCTAGCATAGCCAGAATTGTTCACTTCACAGAGGAACTGTCTCAACTTGGTTTTGCAGGCACTGAAGTAAACAAAAATATGAGGCAATTCTCTGTTCTTTTTGTTTGTTCATCGCTATTCACAGGTCTCATTCCTCTATGTCTGAATTTTTGTTTTCCTTTCCATTCATGATATTGTCTTCAAGTTAAGGGCATCTACTCTTAGACAAAAAGTCACAAGGTACAGATTATTTTGTTGCCAATGAAGCCCTCTTCTGCTTTTTAATTTTTAGGACCCTAGTAATGACAGCCAGGATTATTGTTGTATTTGGTTCTGGTGGACCTCAGTGACAGTCATACATGCAGTTGAAAATCATTTCAGTCTAGGATTTCTGAAAGCATTTAAAGTTGGAAAGACATATGTTCTATTTTAATGGAAAAAGTAAACTGCCGAAGCAGGATAAAAGTTAAAAGATGTTTAAAAATATCAGATATCAGATATCAGAGTTTAAAAATTACAAAGAAGAGATCTTGAGAGGTTTTCTGATTTTCTGTGAGCACTTTCATCACAACCTACTTGATTAGAGTGCTGAAAAAACTCTGTATGGGGAAGAAAATCATACCATCCTGATTATCTGAGCTGTATTTGGTATCTTCAACTGTTGATGAATTATTTCTTATTTGTTGCTAATCTTTGCCACTGTAGTAACAGCTATTGTCTTCAATTCTCTCTTCTACTGTAACCAAGAACATCAATATCTCAATATTTCTCTCCCTCTCTCTTTCTTACTTTCTCTCTAATAATATGCCATGATATATAAAACAGGACTTTTTACTTAAGGAAGGATAGCATGAATTGTATGGGAAATGTTCATATTTAAATTCCGTTTTTCATCTGCTTACCAGTTTTATGACACTATGTATCAAGCATATTGATGTACTTCACAAATGTTAATTCATTTAATCCTCACAACATAACTACGAAGGAGGTATCATTAGTGTGCCATATTACAGACAAAGAAACTGAGGCACAGAGAGGTTAGGTAGCTTGCCAAGAATCACAGCTGCCAAGTGACAGAGGTTGTTCTTAGCTGCTGTGCCACACTCCTCTCCATTAAATCTTCCGCATGCTCTTTTCTGGCATCTTTAATGTTTTTATGTGGTTCTGTTCCCAGTAGTATAACCAGCTTTGCATTTATACTAAGGTTCTTATGCAGAATATATCTAGTGTATGTGTCCACGTGTGTGAACATAAGTGCACTTGTCAGTTGTGTGATTTGTTATCACAGCATTCATGGAGATAGTGTCACTAATAGAATCTTAAATTAGGAAGCAAGGAATATATATCTTCCTCCATGCCCCCTCAAAATAATCTCCTAACTAATTATATTGTGAAAACTTGGGTAATTCATGACCTCTCTGAGTCAATTTACTCATTTGCAAAATAAGGGAGCTAGACTCACTGATTTTGTTTCATCTGTAAATTATTGTTCTGGATCAGGATATATGTTGGTTTCTAAAGCAGCCAGTAAGCTGACCCTTGACATTTGAAAGAACTACATCTCAAGACTTTAATAAATACTTAAGTTTTCAAGAACTACAATAGCATATTATTTTTCTAACAAAATAGAGTTAAAAAATGAAAAATTTACATGACCACTTTCTAATCCCTATTAGCTTTAAAAGTCTTGAAAAAAATTACAATTTTATTACATTAAATAATGCAACAAAACCAAAACTTACATTTTACATTATCTAACCAATCAGATAAAAATAACAGCAATATACCTATAGTCAAACAAAGCTGTGTTTATGTATTTGCTGCACTAAGAGAGAATGTTCTAGAGGAACCTTAGGAAAGATTGTGGAAGGGCAAGGGGAAGCTGACCTAAAACGATTGGCCAATTGTTTAATTTGATTAGACATTATTTTGATTCAAGGTTACTAAGGATTACAGATGGAGCCTGCCAATCTGTAATGCTATTTCCTTAAATATATTATTTTGGAAAATCTTATGAGTATAATAGTTACATTTATGCATTTGCTTGTACAGGTGGTTATTACGTTACAGAAAATTTTTTAATTTAAAATATTCAAATTTTGAAACATGCATTTATTTGCATGCTCACTATATATAAAAGATGCAGGAGGAGACACTGTTGATAACATAACTCTCACTTAATGAAGGCACGGAATTAATTATAAGCTTGAATATGCAAGTAATTATGCTGCTTCATAATATCTTTGCTGTTCTGAGATGAATTGTCTCTGCTTGGCAGACTACTTGATTCCTGGAAAGAAAAAATATATATTCATATATATATATGAATAAAAGAGCTATAAATTTGCAAGCTGAAAGGATAATTACCCATGGAAAGAGCTACACATTTACAAAAAAGAATCTTTCCTCTTTCTTTTGCTTGAGGTTTTTGGCTCGTAATAAGGAGTAGTGTATTGCTACGCTTACTGACAATTGACCAACTTATAATTGTACAACTGTAAAATGCAAAGGAAACAATTCAATAGAAGTTTATGGAGCATCAGTTATGCCTAGAGCATATGATAGTTGCTCTATAGGATAAAAAGAAGAAAGACCTGCCTTCAAAGAGCCACAGCTTAATAGAGATGATAACAACAACAATAAAAAAGCTAGAGATTAATAGAAATGCAAAAATGCATCAAAAACATACTATGAGAAATTAACAAAGAAAAAGAAACCACTTGATTAATGTGAAAATTCTTACAAATGCATACTCATTTATCTGCAAGTAGTTCACATTTTATTAATCTACATTTATTAAAATAATAAATTATACGACAATAAGGCTACCAGAAAGACATAAACTACCAAGGCATAAATTCATTGTGAATCTTTTACAGGTATTGTTGTATGGGCCTGACTGTCAATAACCAATGTTACGGCTGGACTGTCTCTTCTTATGATTACAAGACGCCCAACAGAAAACTTCAGAAAAAAAAGGTTTATTACTTACAAGTCCTGGAAATTACATGGCACACCTAGGGCCATACAATGAGGTCATGGAAGTGGCAAGGGTGGGAGGAGGCTGGGGTGGGGAGGTGGGGAGAGAGAGAGAGAGAGAGATCCGTGGGCTTCTGCTTTTATTTGGGTCCAGCATGGGGCCTAAAATTAAAACCTAAGAGAAAAAGCAAGCAGGCCAAATGTTCAGTTATTGAAATCGACCAAGATCTCTAAAACAAAGGAGCCTCAGGAGGGGGAGATTGCCTGGCCCTTAACCTACTGGCTTGGCTGGCAGTGTGTTTAAGGGAGATAGCCTTAGAAGTGGTGCCTCTGGTAGTCAAAGCTTAAGTCAGGTGATTGCATTAAAAAAAAAAAAAATAGGACTTATACTATAGGTATCTTCTACTGATTTTTTTTTTTTTGTAATAGATAAGAAACATCTGCCTAAATAATAGACAGGTAATTGTGCAACTGTCCTGGTTACACAGATATTTAAAAAAGCAATCTGCCACCCACATACTAACCAAGCCCGACCCTGCTTAGCTACCGAGGTCAGATGAGATTGGATGTATTCAGGGTGTATGGCTGTAGACAATGCAGATGGATTTTGAGATTATCATACTAAGTGAAATAAGTCAGGAAGAAAATATTGAGAACCATATGATTTCACTCATATATAGAATATGTGGGATATAAAACTGAAAGCAACAAACAAGACAAATGAAAACTCATTGACACAGACAACAGCTTAGTGGTTACCAAAGGAAAAGAGTGGAGGGAGGGAGGTAGATAGGGGTAAAAGGGTTCAAATATATAGTGACAGAGGAAATTTGACTTTGTGCAGTGAACACACAATGCAATATACACATGATGTATTATTGAATTGTACACTTGAAACCTATACAATTAACCAATGGCACCCCAATAAATTTAATAAAATAATAAAAAAAAAAGGTCTGCCTGATTGTATTTAGGCATAATAGAGTAAAAATTGTAAGTCTCTGAATTTTCTCTTTTTCAAGATTTTCTTGGTTCTTGTAAGCCTTTAGCAATCCTTCAGTAATTTTAGAATCACTTTATACATGTTCAGAAAAACTCGGTGGGATTTTTTGTGTGTGTTGGGGGAGGATCGTACCAAATATAATAGAGCATTTTTAGAATCACACATTTACACATTTGTTATTTTGCAGTTAATGCTCATAGTTCTGCTTAGATGTATGAGTAAGGTCAAATTTTGTTCAACTCTTCTGCATTCTTACTGATTTTTATTGTGCATGTTCTATCAATTACTTAGAGATGTGTTAATATTTCCCACTATACTTGTGATTTACCTATTTTTAAAATTGTCAAGTTCTGCTTTATATATGGTCAGACTATGTTGTTAATGCATATAAAATTGGAGTTTAGTGTCTTTTGGTTGGATTAATCTTTTATTGTAATGAAATGAACCTTTTTTTTTATCTCTAGTAAGTTTTCTTGCTTCAAATCTACTTCATCTGATATAACTACACTCACTTTCTTTTGGTTAGTGATTGCATGATATTTCCTTTACTTTCTTTTCATTTAATATCTCTTTATCCTATATTCAGGAGTATCTCTTCAAATAACCAATTAGTTGAGTTAGGTTGCTTGCAAAATTCTGTTTGATGATATTTTTCTTTTAATTGGAACAGTTATTGTTTATATCCTATGAATAGCACTGTATTTGTGTTTAAATTTACCATCTTACTTTGTATTTTCTATTTTTTCCTTTATTATCTACTTTTGAATTAATTATATTTAGCATTCTATCCTTTCATTAGCTTGTTAGTGATACATTCTTTTGCTATTTTATTTATCCACAGAATCTTGTTATTAATGTTTAATGTATATTAATATATTTTCCCTCTCTGGAAAATACAAAAACTATATATTACATTAACACAATTTACCCTTTCAACATTTTATGCTATTATGATTTATTCTACAAGATAAAGTTTCTAAATAATTATTTTTTTGCCTTCAGTATTCATTTAGATTTACCAATTGTTGCTCTTCATGCTTTCCCATATTTTGTTGCCATCTGGTATCATTTTCTTCTGCCGAAAACTTTTCTTAGTATTTCCTTTACTGTGGTTGGTTCACCAGGTAGCACATTCACTTTTTGTTAAAATCAAAATGGCTTTATTTTTTAAAGGATATTTTTTACTATTATAAAATTCTATTTGGCATTTATTTTGCTGGTTTGCAGACCTTCTCACTGTATCCTCACATAGTTGCGGGGGAAGAGAGCTCTGGTCTCTTTCTCTTCTTCTAAGGACACTAATCCCATCATGGGATCCCCCGCTCACATCTAAACCCAGTTACATTCCAAAGGCCCTATCTCTAATATCATCACATTGGGGACTAGGGCTTCAAAGTAAGAAGGATATGAAGAGGGCAGAAACATTCAGTCCATAGCAATTGGTTTTGGAATATCATAGCTTCGAGTATTATTTCTGCTCCATACTCTATATTCTCTTTTTCTAGGACTCCAAATACACATATGTTAAACCTATTTAACCGTGCTTCATGTATGTCTTATGATCATCCATATTTTGTATTTCAATATATTTTTTCTCTCCCTAATTTAGCCTGCATATTTTATCCTAATTTGAGTTCACTAATCCTATCTTCTGTTTTGTCTAATTTGAAAGTATATTGATCTACTGAGTTCTTAATTATTACCGTTCATTTATTTTTCAGTTCTAAAATTTCCATTTGATTCTTTTATATAGTGTTTGGTTCTCTGTTTAAATTCTCCACTTCGTCATCTAATTTATTGAACATGTTGAACAACATATTGAAATATGTGTCTTATAACTCCAATATATAGATCTGCTATGGGTCTGTTCCCATTATGTGGTATCTCTCCCTTTCCCTCTCTCTCTCCTTATCCTTCTCCCTGTCTCTCTTTGCCTCTCTCTGTCTTTCTGTCTCCAGCTCTCTCTCTTTCTTTCTGTCTTTATGTGGTGTTGCCCTCGGTATACATAGTAATTTTCGTATAGATGCCTCATATTTTTCATGAAAAATTACAGATATAATTTGAGGCTCTTACGATGTTATTATCCATTAAAAACAGTACTTTTGCTTCTTCCAGGCAGTAAGAGTTGAGGCACATTGCATTAATCTAATCAGGGATTGAGTTTGTTTGAAGCTGGGAGGCCATGGGCCCATCTAGTCTAAAGACAAAGGGGAAGAAATGGTACTACTGGGGCCCTAGGAGAACAGAGGAATGAGGAGGCCACTTAAGAGGAATGATAGAGGGATGAAGTCATTGTTTAAACTACCAGTAACACAGAGGAAAAAAATACCCAAACTTTTCTCTCCTGGCCTCTGGCTCCTATTGGTGCCTCTTATTTGAGAGAAATGACATCTTAACAATACTGAGTTTTCCATTCATTAAATATGATTTATTTCAATATTTATTTGATTTTTATATTAGTCTGCTTGAGCTGCCATAACAAAATACCATTTACCCATCAATGAGTAGTTAGGTTGTTTCTGTATTTTGGCTATTGTAAATAATTCTGCTATGAACAAGGGAGTGCATATATCTTTTTGAGTTAGTGTTTTCTTCTTTTTCAAATACTCCAAAATGGAATTGCTGGAGTATGGTATTTCTATTTTTAATTTTTTGGGGAACCTCCATACTGTTTTCCAGAATTATTGCAACAATTTACGTTCCCACCAACAGTGCGTAAGGGTTCTCTTTTCTCCACGTCTTTGCCAACACTTGTTATTTCTTTTTGATAACAGCTATTCTAACAGGTGTGAGGTGACAACAAATGGTTTTGATTGGGATTTCCCTCATGATTAGTAATTTTGAGCATCTTTTCATGTGCTTTTTGGACACTTATATGACCATCTATATGTCTTCTTTGGGAAAATGTCTATTCAGATTTTCTGCCCATTTTTTAATCAGATTGTTTATTTTTTTATTGTATGAGTTCTTTATATATTGTGGATATTAATCTCTTAACAGATATATGATCTGCAAATGTTTTCTCCCATTTAGTAGGTTGCTTTTCGTTTTGTTAATGATTTCCTTTGCTATGCAGAAGCTTTTCCATTTGACGTAGCCCCACTTATTGATTTTGCTTCTGTTGCCCTTGCTTTTGGCATCAGATCAAAAAAAAAAAAAATCATCACCAACACTGAAGTCAAAGAACTAACTGCCCATGTTTTCTTCTAGAACTTTTATGATTTCAAGTCTTACATTCAAGTCATTAATCTATTTTAAGTTAACTTTGTGTTTGGTTTAGGATAGTGATCCAGTTTTATTCTTTTGCATGTGGCTGTCCAGTTTTCCCAACACCATTTATTGAAGAGACTGTCCTTTCTCCATTGTATGTTCTTACTCCTTTGTTGTAAGTTAGTTGACATTATTTGCTTAGCTTTATTTCTGGGTTCTCTGTTGATCTGTGTGTCTGTTCTTATGCCAATACCATACTGTTTTGATTATTATAGCTTTGTAATATAGTTCGAGATTATTGGGCTATTTGGGGTCTTTTGTGGTTCCATACAGATTTTAGAATTGTTTCTACTATTTCTCTGAAAATGTCATTGGAATTTTGATAGGGATTACATTGACTCTGTAGATTACTTTGGGGTAGTATGGACATTTTAACAATATTAGTTTTTCCAATCCATCAGCACAAAATATGTTTTCATTTACTTGTGTCTTCTTTAGTTTCTATTATTAATGTCACATAGTTCTCAGTGTACAGTGTTAAATTTATTCCTAGGTATTCTGTTTGATGCAATTGTAAATAAAATTGTTTTCTAAATTTCTTTCTTATAGTTTATTATTGGTGTATAGAAATAAAACAGATTTTGTATATTGATTTTTTTATCCTGCAACTTTAATGAATTTGTTTATTCTAACAATTTTTCAGTGAAGCCTTTAAGGATTTCTATATATGAGATCATGTCATTTGCAAATAGTGTCATTTTTACTTATTCCTTTCCTACTTGGATGCCTTTAATTTCTTTTTCTTGCCTAATTGCTCTGGCTAAGTCTTCCAATACTATGTTTAGTGGCAAGAGTTGGCATCCTTTTTACCATTAAATTTGATGTTAGCTGTGGGCTTGTCATATATGGCCTTTATTATGTTGAGGTAAATTCCCTCTATACCTACTTTGTTGAGAGTTTTTGTCATAAATGGATATTAAATTTTGTCAAATGTTTTTCTGCATCTATTGATATGATGGTATGATTTTTATTCTTTAATTTTTTAATGTGGTATATCACACTGACTCTTTCATGAATGTCGAATCATCCTTGCACCTCTTAAATAAATCCCATTCGATCATGGTGTATGATCCTTTTAATATACTGTTCAATTCAGTTTGCTAATATTTTGTTGAATATTTTTACATCCATGTTCAGCAAGGATATTGGCCTGTAATTTTATTTTCTTGTGGTGTCCCGGCTGGTTTTGGTATCAGAGTGACGCTGGCCTCCTAAGATGGATTTGGAAGTATTTTATTCTCTTCTACTCTTTGGAAGAGTTTGAGGATTGGTATTAAATCTTCTTCGAATGTTTGGCATAATTTCTCAGTGAAGCTGTATGCTCCTGGACTTTCATCTGTTGGGAGATTTTCAGTTACTGATTCAATCTCCTTACAAGTAATTGGTCTGTTCACATTTTCTGTTTCTTCATGATTCAGTTTGAAAAGTTGAATATTTCTCGGAATTTATCCATTTTCTATTCTGTTGTCTAATTTGTTGATGTATAATTGTTTCTAAGAGGAATATTGGCTTTCAATTTTATTTTCTTGTAACAAGTTTCCTTATATCAGGAGTTTAGTATTAGGGCTAAGCTAACATGATAAAATGAGTTCAGAAATGAAAATAGTTCCTCTTTTTTAAATTTATTTTTATTTTTTAGCAAGGCAACCCTTCGTTGACCTCACAGATTGCAAGGACCTTGTCAGTTTACAATCCCTTATTTTTTATTTTTTATGCCTACAGCATCTGGGCTTCTTAGGTGGTCTCCTATCCAAGTACTAACCAGGCCCAACCCTGCTTAGCTTCCAAGATCAGACGGGATAGGGCTTGCACAGGGTGGCGTGGCCATAGACTCTTATTCTTTTATAAAAGGAAAGTTCATGTAAGATTGATATAATTTACTCTTTAAAGATGTTTAAAGTAATTTTCCAGTGAAGATAGCTGGTTCTAGAATTTCCATTGTAAGTTGTCTTTTAATTATAAACTCAACTTCTTTGCCAGTTAACGGCTATTCAGATTTTCTGTTTCTTCTAGAGCCAGTTTTGATCATCTGAATTTTTAAAGAAATTTTTCTATTTAACCTATGTTAATTAATTTATTGACATAATGTTCATAATGTTCTCTTATTTATCTTTCTAATGAATCTAAGATCTGTAGTGATGTCTCTTGGTAATTATAATTTTTATTATTTTTCTTGATCAGTCAAGGGAACATTCATCAATTTTATTCATCCCTTCAAAGAGACAATTTCTGATTTCAGTAATTTTTCTGTAGGTTTTTTGGTATTTAAATTTTATATTTCATTGATTTCCACTCTTACTTTGTTTTCTTCTTTATCCTATATTTTATTATTTTTGTTAACTTATTTCATTAATTTTGTTCTACTTAACATAGAGACTTAGATCATTGATTTTATCATTGTTTCTTTTGCAATGGGGTGTTTATAGCTACGGTTTTCTCTGTAAGAAGTATGCTAGCTACATCTCATAAATTTTGATATGTTATATTTTATTATCATTGAGATTAAAACACATAAATTTTAATACTTCTTGTAATTTCTTCTTTGACCTTGGCATATTTACATATGTGTTGCTTAATTTCCAAAATTATGGTATTTCTGAATTTTGAGTTTTTTTTAATTGTGTTTTAATCAGAGAATTTACTCTGTATGATACCATTTATTGTATATGCCTTCTCAAAAAAATTTTTTTCAGAAGGGGTTGTGATCAAAATATATGAAGACCCTGTTTATATCTCTCATGGAATCTACTGGAGTAAGAAGTGTAGAGGAACTAGAATGGAGCCCTATGTGTGACACCAACATTTAATAAAATAATCAAGAAGGAAGATTTTAGCAAGAAATATAAGAAGTGATACAAGTCAGAAGTGGACCAGAACAAAGTTGTCATTGAGATCCAGAAACCAAAAGAAGATGGGTTGTCATGAATTCCAAATACTACTCAAAACAGCTCAGTAAGAGGAGGGCTAAAAAGTGTCCATAAGTGGAATTAGCACTATGGAAGGGATCACTAATATTTGTGAAAAATAATTAAATACAATTTGGGGGAATGGAGTTAGATTTGAAGGATGTGAGAAATAAATGGAGTGTAAGAAAATGAAGAGGATATTAATTTAGTTTAACAAGTAGCTTGACTTTAAAGAGGATAGAGAAAAAAAGTGACTAGAGGGGTAATAGGTATAAAGAATTGTTTTTATTAGAAGAAAAGTCTTGATTATTTTATTTTAATAGTTCTACGCCATGAGGGAAGGAGCAATAGAGAAGACAAGGTTGAAGACACAGGAAAATGAACGGGTCAGTTATGGAGTGAAGTACTCACTAGGCAGATGGGGTGGGATCCAGAGTGCAGGTGTACCCACTTACTTTCCATGAATGGAGGAACATCTTATAATGTCAGACAGAACAGATAATAAGGATTGGTGTGTGTTCGGATACTACTAACACAAAGATTCTTAGATTGCATAAAAAATACAATTCGGTCCTGTGCTATACATAAAAAAAAGATACACCTCCAACAAGATGCCACAAAAAGATAACCTAAAGGTATGGGGAAACTATTTGTCAAAGATGAGCCCAAACAGTAATAATAGCGGTATTAGAATTCAATTCATGAAGATTTCACAGTTGATTCCCTAAATTTTATTCTCAACATGGCAACCAGACGGATCATATTAAAATCTAAGACATATTAGGTCACTTCTCTGCTCAAAACCTTCCCATAGCTCCCTTTTACTCTCATAAAAGTCAGTCTTTGCTATGACCTACAAAGACCTATCCAGTCTGACCCCTGTTGCTTTACTGAAGCCATCTCACACTGCTTAACCCAGCACTTGGCTCTAGCTATTTCTTGAAGCCACAGGCATAAGCCATCTAAAAGTCCTTTCCACTTGCTGTTCTTATAGCCTGACACACTTTCCCCCAGATAACTGCCAGATATCATTCCTACTCAAATATCACTTTCTCAATTAAGTTTTCCCTTGACCAACCAGTTTTAAATTGAATTCTGCCACTACACAGAATGCTCTAACACTCTTCTCTTTTCATTTGTTTCATCTAGCATGTCTCATATATTTGCTGTTAACATTTTATCTTTGTGTTCTTTGACTGGCACATAAATTCCACAGGCAAGAATTTTGTCCATTTTGTTCACTGCTGTGTCTCTAAGTGTCTAGAACAATACCTACCGCATAATAGACCCTTAAAAATGTTTGTTGAAATCATAAGTATGTACAGTGCGACACTTTATATTACAAAGAAAAATAACATTCGCCTTTAGTTTAAAGACATATCTGCAGTGAGTTTTTATATGTTGTTAAAAATCATCAGATTTTAAAATGCAGAACTAATGTTGTCAGGTTTTGGTTACAATTTGGCACAACCTTCTGGGAGGCAATTTTGCAAAATACACGAAGAACCTTAAATAGTGCATAGTGATTATAGCAGAAGAGCCTTAAATATGTTTTACCCAACAATTTGATTTTTCCAATACAGTCTAAAAAATAAATTACCTTAAATATGAAATCAGTTCGATCAACAGTTTTTCACTTCAGCATTCTGTGTTAATGTGAAAGAATGTAAACAGTTTAAGGGTTAGGCAAATGATATATAATCTCTACAGAATATTTTATAGTATTAAATTATTTTAGAAACATTTAGAATCACATGGAAATATTTATACTGTAATATTAAATAAATAAATAGCAAAGTTACAGTGGAATCTGTTATTTTAAATTTGCATCGTAAAATTAAACCAAAATGCTTGTAGTGGGACAGTGGGATAGGAGTGCTTTAATCTAACAGGAAGCATTCCATATTATATTTTATTGATATTTTATTTATATTCCATATTATAGTTTCTTTCATAAATCCACTTCATGTATTTTATAAACTTACAAAAAGAAATAAACTAAAGCTATGAAATAGCTACAACAATAACAGAAACACACACACAGAAACAAGTACCAAAGAGAACTCTCATTTTCACCTACTCTGTCAATTATTTTCTACTATTTCATCAACTGTTGTCAACAAAGTTGAAATATCACCTTCATAATTTTCTCCCCAGTTTCTGCTGGAGTGAGTGCTTTCACTGAATAAAGTAAGAAAAATAAGTAAAATTATTCAGAAACTGCAGCATCTATAGTGAAGTTGAATATCTCCTGTTTTCTGTTGCATGTTTTTCAAAATGGTAGTGTAACAACTTTTGAATAAAGTGTTATATTAAATAAAAGTCATATTTAAAAATTTATATATAAAATATCGAATGAAAATTTAAACACAAGTTACCTTTTATTTTTTTAAAAAAACTTTCATACTTATATTTATTCATGTTGTAATACTAAATACCTCAGATAGGTTCTTATAAGCAAGATGTGTTAATGTAAGAATTCTGTACCTGTTTGACATGAATCACCTTAGTAATATTATTGAAAGTATATCTAAGGCACATTTCTTCTGTTCTGTGTTTCTGAGTTTATAAACATTTCATGCGAAGGCAAGTATAAAGTATTTTTTCCACTTGAATAACATTTTTCTGCCAAATTCATGGTTTTATCTATGAAATTCATATATATTTTCATTCTCTTTTGTGTGTGTGTGTGTGTGTGTGTGTGTGTGTGTGGTAAGGAGTGTTTAATTTTTATTTCTCTGTGTAAAATATTCTTATGGGTTTTAAAGATGATCTACTGTATTTATTAAGTGGCAAAGATGGACTTAAGATGCTGTTAGAGCAAAAGGTCAGAATAAATTTTCAAATATTTTTCACATTTCTGATGTATGGCATGGACTTTCAGAACCCATGTACATCACAATAATCTTTCATTCGTGTTTGTATTTGGTTGCTTAACATCGGTATATTGTTAAGCTATTACACAGAACTGCTTTAGTTTAGATTAATTTGGAAAACATCCCAGGGTACTTAATCAGGGTATAATCCTGCATAGTGCAGTCTCTAAAAGGTAGGGGGGAGTGTGTGTGTGTGTGTGTGTGTGTGTGTGAAATAAATAGAAATGTTTTTGGTAGAAGTAATTGTCTTATCCTCTTTTAAAAAAAATTAGTTAAAAGCTCCCCATTCCACTTTTGGATTATCTATATAGTTTCAGGCAAGCATAATAAAACTTAACACTGAATTCAGAAACGTACATAACTGTGATACTTCTTGGCAACTGACTTTGGCTCTTTTCATACATGTCTGTGATGATTTATAAAAATTGTTGAAAAGTATGACAAAATGTCATACTTTTATATTCTCTTATATTTTCTTTACAATTCATATAAGCAATTTCCTTTTTAGTTTTAAACTTTGTGGCAAGAGTAATTTATGTAACTAGTTTTGAGATTGAGAGATGGTATTTTAATAAAAATATTTTGACTATAATGTAGTTCATTTTGCTTTCAAATTGGAGGATAGATTGACCACATTTATAATTAATTTTGAAATATAATTCTAAAAATGTTGTGGTACACAAGAAAATAACACATAGGAAAAATTTGGAATTAAAAAATATTTTTCCTAAGTGGTAAAAATAGACAAAACTGTGAAACATAGATGTAAATGAATAAATAATAGTCTGAAAACATTAATTAAAGTAACTTCTTCTGTTTCCCACTACCTGTACACTTGTCAATAAATCTGAAATAATAAATGAATCATTAAATTTAACTATAATTAATAACTATTTTGTTTGTTTTTATCGATCCTGTAGCAATTCCGCAAATATTAAAAATGTGGAACTTTCCCAAATCTGACAATTACTTTTCACTGGCCCATTTTTATAACACTGAAAAATGTGAAGTAATCAAAATAAGAATTTTCTAGAAAACATAAAGATGTATGATGAAGAGCCTCCTTTACCCTTCTTTTTATCAGTATTATTATGCTCCTTTTTGCCTCTTTCTGCTAACTCCTTTTTGGAATTTTGTATTAATTGTAAATTTTATCGTGTTTTTCTTTATGGTTTTAAAGAAAATTCATATTTATCCTAAGGATGATTTAATATTTTTGTAGAAAAAGGACTTAATTTAGATGATAATATTTTGCTTATAATTAGTGTAATAAATACAAATTTAATGTCCACTTATTTGATTTAAAACAGTCGATGTTTCACACCAATATCCTTGAACTGCAGCAGGTCCTCAAGTAATGTTATTTCTTTAATGTCTTTTCCTTATAGTGTTGACAAGATGCTGTAGGAACCTAACTCTTGTTTATACCAGTTAGCCTATGGTAAATTTGTTTTTGTTATGTTATTTTACTTAAAGTTGCGGAACCTATCAACAACATTAAGTGAGTACTTGCTGTACATGGTATGGTTTCAGATCTGCTCATCACCGTCTTGTCACCTCAAGAGGCAATCAGCAAGGAAGCACATCACCTGTTCCCTTCCAGGGTCTGGGCAGAGGAGAATCGGTGTCACTGTGCATGGAAGTCCAGGCCCTGGGGTATAGCCCCCTATAATGTGATCCTTGATACGTCCACATACAGCCAATCAGTATTTCTGAGAAACCTTATTTATGACTTAAAAAGATTGTGATACATTGTGTATAATGTAGTCTTATTTGGAAATTGAAGATACAGTCCACAAATCTTTTATTTTTATATAGGCTTACACAATGCATTCTTCATCTTGTTTAACATCTTAGTAAATGAGAATTCTGCGATATCAATTGTCATATATTGTGTAGATGTTATACCTAACTACTTTTATGAACTTAGTTCATTTTATGATCTAAAGAAATGTAGAGGAGTAAATTAATCTTTAACAATCTTAAATTTTTTTGTAAATATCTCTGAGTCTTAGTTTTCCCTATATTATTAATTCATTTCAGTTTCTTTGCTTGGAAAGCAGTAGTTTTTCACAGTTTATCTGCAATATTTTCTACGTCAAAATATATATTACTTTTCTCCCTCTTTTTCTTATTCTCACTTTAGCTTTTATTTTGTCAAATTTTATGGCTACAGTTATTATAATTTGTCTCCTATCCATCTGAATGCTTTCAGTAGTACATTTTCTTCTTTTTGCCAAATAAACATAACTTCTTTTACTCATATTTTTTTCTCACTCAATGTATCTAGGATTAATTCATTCTTATGTGATATTTTTGAGTAACTGTTAACTGAGTTAATATTGGTGAAAATGAGGACCTAGAGCTTGGTAATCAATTTTTCTTGGAGGAGTTGTTTCTGAAGTACAAAGGAAAACAAAAGTGTATTCAAAGGAAATCAACTAAGGCAGCGAAATGAACTCATACCACGAAGCAGAGGTATTGGTGATACTTGCAGAGAAGGCTCACAGGCTGCAGGCACCTAGCATAGCTCTATATCTGCCAGGTGTCACTGTTAGTACTAATTTCTGTTATCATTGTCCTCATTATTATATTCATTTTAAATGTCACTAAGAGCAGAGCAGATGTATAGATTTATTTTAAGTGGTCATACATCTTAAAATTTATTAGTGGCTATGTTTCTAAATGACTGTTCCGAAATAGCTCTCTTAGTGGAAACTATATCGGAGTTGTCACATATGAATAAACCCAGCCCCAGATTTATTGATTTCGTAAATATGTGCAAGGAAAATTATGTTTAATAGCATAAAATAAACTCAATGTTAGTTTATTACTAAGAAACTAGAGAAAATATACAGCTTGACCTTTTCTTTTGTGCCTATCTTTTATAGTTTGTTTCATGGGAATATATTTTAATATTCACTTTAATAATGGATGATTTTTGAAAAAACAGATATCTTCTAAATCATTTGAGATACTGATATTTATGTATTTAAATATTAATTCTATAGCTCCTTAAAACATTTTTCTAAACAATCAATTACCCTGCTTAGAACATTTTATATTTTAAATGAAAGTTCAGAGTGAGTCATACAAAATGAGATGGATAAATGGTAGAAGGAAACTCAGAATCATAGGATTAGAATGCCAAGAAAAACTCTACCCTGGTTACACAGAGGCATTATAATTGCAGATGGGTCCTGGTCCAGACATTCATATACTTGATTGTGACTTGTGCAAAGATCATTTCCCCAAGAAATTTATGAAGATAAATATGAAAATGACAGCATACATTTTTCCTTAAAAGATATTTCAATGCGATGAAAATAAAATTATTTCTAAATGGCATACGAAATTTATATTGTTCTCTCTTCTTCAAATAGGTTATGTGGGTATGCAATTTATGTCGAAAGCAACAAGAAATCTTAACCAAATCTGGGGCCTGGTTCTTTGGAAGTGGCCCTCAGCAGCCAAGTCAGGATGGAACCTTGAGTGATACAGCTACAGGTGCTGGTTCTGAGGTACCCAGAGAAAAGAAAGCACGGCTCCAAGAGCGATCACGGTCTCAGACACCCCTGAGTACAGCAGCTGCCTCCTCCCAGGACACGACTCCTCCCAGTGCACAACCAGACCGGAGCAAAGGGGCTGAGCCCTCACAGCAAGCCATGGGGCCTGAACAGAAGCAGGCTGCATCCAGGTCTAGAAGTGAACCTCCAAGAGAGAGGTAATAGTTCATTAACCCCATAAGCAAAAGGCAAGATCTTGCATTGAGAGCAAACCCATTTTCAAGAATTTAACTGCTAATAAGAGAAATGTGTGGAAGAGGTCCTTCTCAGGCCCCACATGGAAGACAGTAACAGGCCAGAGGTGCTTTGTTTATCTCTAGAATGTATCATACCTTAGGAGATCTTTGTTGAGCAGCTTTCTTTCATGTTATACACAGATGTAAACAATTCACCTGGTTGAGCTAGTAACTTCTAACCCTGAATTCAGAAAAGCTATTAGATCATTTATTCACTTATAGAATTAGTCCTTTAATTAAAAGTATGCCCTGAGAGAATATGACGTCTGAACCTGACCTGCTGGAGGATGCGTGGGTACATCTCTTCAGGAGGTTGGCGGGTTGGGGAATGTGACCATTGCTAAGAGTAGGCTTGGCTGCTTTTGTTTGTGTAACCCTTATTTAGCCCACTGGGTGGGAGAGCAGGCTCCAAGGAAGGCTTTTGCTTCCCTTTTCAAACAAAGCCCATAAATGATTAAGGACTTCAAAGTTAAACATGTCTGGATTCCAGTCCTGGCTCTGCTATATTAGGCAGTAACAACCCACCTTTCAGGGCTGTGGCAGGGATTAGATGAGAACATCTGTTCAGGTTCTGGCATATGGTAGGCATTTGATGAATGTACCTATTCAGCCAGTAGCCATTGTGTATTTACTCTATTGTGCCAAGAACCAGAGGGTACAAAGATGATTGGGACACGATCCCTTTTCTCACAGACCCTAGGGAAGTTACCACACAGTATCCTAGGGAAGACAGACACCTGGGCACTTATTTGTACCAGAATGCTGATTTGATCAAAGCTGGAAAATACATTATTGTACTTTGGGAGCTGCAGGAAAGAGGAGGTGCCTTCTAAATTAAGCTTTGTAGGATATCCAAGAGTTGTAGGGTAAGTAAACAGAGGAAGAGAGGACATTACAGGAAGACAGAATAAATGTACCTAAATTATGTGGAGAGAAGACAGAAAAGACATCCTCAGTGAAGGAAGAATTAGTTATAGCTTTTGGTGACAAACTGTTGTGGGTTAAGAAGAGATAAAAATATTGAAAGTGCTGTTTGGGATTTGTCAGAAAATAATATCTTCAAATAAGATACAGAATTTGGTGCTGTAAGGTTTCTGAAGAGAAAATATTAATCTCGTTTTTGACATGTAGTTTAAAAAACTTTAAAAATTCAAGAATAAGAATTGAGAAGAGACTATTTGTTTTGAACTTTTAGATGAAATCTGCAAAAGGTTGATAGGGGCAAATGTCCCTTACTGATTATATAAATTACTTGCTAATTATGTAAATGCTAAAGAAATCAATGAAGACAAGATAGGTGGTGACTTCAGGGAGGGAAGACTGAAAGAATGGCAGTCTATTTTAAGTTATTGAAGAATTCTTGATCATATTTTGTACACTCATCAGGAGCCACAGGAAGTGAAACAAAGGTAGAGGTGAGAAAAAGGCATAATCAGTGAAGTAAAGAATCGGAGTCTGGAGAGCTCCTTCCATTTGCAAATATTCTATCTTTTCATAAAGCATTTTCACAGATGGTGTCTCCTTTAACTCTTATATGAAGTCCGCAAGGTCAGCATTATTTATCAGCGTTTCAAGAAAAATTGACTCAATATAAAGTAACCAGATCACCTATGGCTTAAGGAGCTACTAAATGTTTGCAGAACAATCATCAGCTTTTATGAAAACTGTATTTGATAATGATTGATACATGTTCATTAGGCCCCTTACAATGTCACTCCTGCAATTCCACCTTCTGATGAAAATTCCTTTCACTTCAAGGGACAAATGTGATGTTAATGCCTCAAGCAGAATTCACATGCTTCTGTTTTGCTTTTTTATGCCATTTGAAACCTTTTACCCTTTCTTTTCACCATCACCAGCCTCTCCTCAAACTGACCCATATCTTAGCAATTACTACTTTGGTAACCCACAGTAGAAATTTTCTCATCATGTATTTTTTTTCTCAATTTTTGTTCATGGCTTTTGCTTTTGGACTTCCAGTCAAACCATGTTCCCTCTGGAAAGCCCTCTCTATGGACCTCAGGATTCCAAAGAATCTTAGGTTGCCTCCATTTTAAATTCATAGTAGATTGTATAGTGTCATAATGCTACGCTAAGGCATCTACTTTTTGTAACTACTGGTGGAACTTTGCAAAATCAGGTGCACGCCAGTGTACAGAGAGAGGAGGAAAGGAGCAACCGAATGATACATCTATAAAATTCAAAGATTGCCAACCCCCTTAACTTTTATCTTTGCTAGTGCCTTCAACGGGATAAGAGAAAAGTAGAAGACAAAACCGTTTTCTTCTTTTGGACTGTTCTGAAATGAGGGAGAGGGAAAGGAGGGAGTAAAAATGAATAATTTCAAATTTTTCAATTTCTAATATTTTTGTCCATAGAAAGTAAAATGAAGGTTAAGTTTCAGGCATTTAGGGAATTCACTAACCAATTCCCTAAAAAAGTGTTTGGGTGCACATGACTTTGTTAAAATTAGTTTTGTTCTACTATTGAAGAAGTGCTATTTGATTTGATTTATGAATTCGACATACTTGTATTCATATTTCTTTAAAACTTTGTTATGATTGTCCACATGTATTGTCCAAATATATATCCAGTATATATTTAGTTTTGAATTGATGTGCATATTATCTCTTGCTCCTGTATTATTACCTATACTACATTTTTAGTCTTTGATTCACAAGCCAGTGGTTAGGATAAAACTTGTTCATTTATTGAATTTATTGATGCTTTTTACCTAGTCTAGTTAATTCGCAGAGAATTTTAAATGTGCGAACTAGTCCTTAAGTCCCTGAACATATTGTAATGGGAAAGAGCTTTATTTAGAAAATTAATCAGATATACAGGTTTAATGTCGTTCCGTCATGTTGCTTTTTAATTAGACATCGAATTATAACTAATTATTTGAAAGGAGTTAAATCTGGAATAGGGAGAGCTGGTCTTCACTTTAAGCTTTACACACTGCTCTCCTTGACGTTCCTCTGTATATCACAGGAAGAAGACTCCAGGGCTCTCAGAGCAGAATGGCAAAGGCGCTCTGAAGAGCGAGCGGAAACGCGTGCCAAAGTCCTCGGTGCAGCCCGGAGAGGGGGCCATGGAAGAACGAGAGCGGAAAGAAAGGCGGGAAAGCCGAAGGCTGGAGAAAGGGCGGTCCCAGGACTATCCCGACGTGCCGGAAAAACGAGAGGACGGCAAAGCCGCGGACGAGGAGAAGCAAAGGAAAGAGGAGGAGTACCAGACCAGGTACCGCAGCGACCCGAACCTGGCGCGGTACCCGGTGAAACCGCCGCTGGAGGAGCAGCAGATGCGCATGCACGCCCGAGTGTCCCGCGCGAGGCACGAGCGGCGCC
>NW_006494614.1:21639395-21651471 GCF_000325575.1 Pteropus alecto | reverse complement strand
CCGCTAACGAACCACAGCCCGCCGGCGCCCAGGCATGGGCCGGCCCCCGCGGAAGCCCCGGAGCCCAAAGCCCAGGAGCCCCTCAGGAAGCAGAGCCGCCTGGACCCCAGCTCGGCCGTTCTCCTCCGGAAGGCCAAGCGCGAGAAGGTGGAGACCATGCTGCGGAACGACTCGCTGAGCTCTGATCAGTCCGAGTCGGTGCGGCCATCCCCGCCCAAGCCGCACCGGTCCAAGAGGGGAGGCAAGAAGAGGCAGATGTCAGTGAGCAGCTCGGAGGAGGAGGGCGTGTCGACGCCGGAGTACACCAGCTGTGAGGACGTGGAGCTCGAGAGCGAGAGCGTCAGCGAGAAAGGTACGGGGCGGCGCCGGCCGCGCGCTCGGGTGCCTGCGGGGCTCCTAGAAGCGCCTGCGCTGAGACCCGAGGTGCGCGTGCGGGGCTCGGAGGTGCGTGTGTGCTGAGCCGGTGGTGTGCGTGTGCCGGGTTTAGAAGTGCGGCATGTAATGTACACGAGGTCTGTAGTCATCACTGCGGTATTGGTATATTAGAACGTTGCTAAGAGTAGGTCCTAAAAGTTCTCACCAGGAAAAAACTTTTTATTTTTTGTAACTAGACAGAGATGGATGTTTACTTATTGTAGTAATCACTTCTCAATGTATAGGTATATATTGTAGTAATCACTCCTCAATATGGGTGTGTCAAGCCATTATACGGTTTTAACTTAAACTTATACAGAGCAGTATGTCAATTACATCCCAATAAAAGTGGAGGAAAAATATTCGGCCTGGCTGCCAGTAGGTTTTAGGTTTTGTCGTTATTGCTGTCGGTTGTTTGGTTGGTTGGTTGATTGGTTGGTTGATTGTTTTTGGTGGAATTTAAAACAACCACAAGCTCCAATTTGGGGTTATAAAAGTTTTTAATGATTTTGGTTTCTGACATTCTGGGAAATTCAGTAACGTCTTGTGTTTTTAAGTTATTATTTTGGGGTAGATTTGTCTGGGAAAAAAATAGCTTCTCTTCTAGAAAACCAAAACTATGCCTGATAAAGGGTAATGTACTTCTTTTTAAACTTCAGAGGTGTGATACTCCAGTCACAGAGTTAGCATTTTACAAGTTTCAGATGAATATTACAATTTGTAAAGACATTTTATCACAAAGATTATATCATGCAGATGTTATATATTGTGTTTTGGATAGTAACTTTGGAAAGTGAAGTTCATTTTACCTGTTACTTTCTAAAAGATTGTGTGATAGGCTGCCTTCTCCCCGCCCTCCAAATCTTCACTCTACAACACCATAGCTTCACATAGCTATTTAAGTTTAAATTAATTAAAATTAAATAAACTTAAAAATTCAGTCCCCCAGTTGCGCTAGCCACATTGCAAGTGCTCAAGAGCAATCATCACAAAAAGTTCCTTTAGATAATGCTGGTTTAGAAAATACTTGTTTGATATTAATACTTGTTTGTTTCGAAGATTCACTCGGATTTAAACTGACCACGGTCCTAAATTAAATGGCGGATGGCATCATCCTCGTTGCAGTGTTGGGGTCCTTATATGTTTCTTAATTTATATTCTGGGATGACTATTTTCATAGTTTTTGGCTTACTGAATAATTTCTAAAGTATATACTAAATATTATAAATTTTATAAAAATGTTTTCTTACCTTTTCTATCTCCAAACTGCACTCAGGTGTACTCTCTTTCTCTCTCCTTTTTCCATGCCCCCCTATCTCCCTCTCTGTCTCTGTCTCTCTCGATCTCTCTTTCTCTTTATATACACATACATATAATTATGTGTGTATATATATAATATATATATTATGTGTATAATACATGTGTGTATATATATATATGTGTATATATATACACACATACACATACACACATATATAATAGAAGTTAAGTAACTTTTGCAGGGTCACAGAGTGCTGGAGATTATTATGGCTGGTTCCCGAGATAGGTAATGGTGGGATTTAGTAATAAAGGCATTAATAGATATTACAGATGGTGGAGTTTCTAATTTAGTTTGAAATAAGAAAATGTCTATACCACATTGATAAAATGTAATCCTTCTGATGACTTATGTTTGACTTGTAAGTCAGTTTGCCTATGTTTATGCATATTGTTTATGGGCTTTTTAAAAGTCAGGTGGTGAGTAGATTCTCGCTGCCTTTTGTGCCCTAATAGTCTAATAAACACATAATTTTCCCCTCTGAAGTAATAAAATGTTAAGTAATGAATGTGCTCAACTGGTGTGCGGATAACTCTTGACAGATATGTGTGTATGTGTATGTATGCAGATATACATATATAAATATAGACATATAATTTTTTATTATTCTTTAAATGAAGGACTCTTTACCAGCTCTTACCGAGTATGTGTTAGAAATCACAATAAGCATGGAATCAGACAGAATTGAATCTCAGAATTATTTACAATAACAACAGATTGTGAAAGGAAACATGACTAGTGGCATAGGTAATTGGAGTGATGGAGCCAGTTTAAAGTGAACTTATTGCCTCTGCATATTGTCTTCCCTCTCTGGAAATTATCATTCTGGGGACTTTGGTGACCACTCAGGATATACATAGCTCTGAATTTGGGGTTAAATCTCCTCATTTGGGAATACAGGGGCAACACACATGCCACTATCTAATACAAACACCCTGTTGTCTCTTATAATTAATCTCCTCAATAAATGTCTTGAATTTACCCCAAAATGGTTGGTCAGTTCTGATATTTTAACAAATTTCGACTCAACATTTACAGAATGAAACACTGAAGAACATACTTTTTATTAATCAGTAATGTCTGTTAGTGACTGTTACTGTCATTGCCTAATAAGGGTTAGCTTGGGAACCAGCCATGATAATCTGTAGCACCCTTGACCCTTCATAAATCTCACTTTTCTTATTGCACAATGGAAATCAGACTGTCTACTTCATAAGGTTGCAAGTGGTTTGAATGAGATGATGCATATAAAATAGGATGCTACAGCATTCTTCCTCTATTGATTTTGTCTGTGGTTCCTGTACCACAGATATCTCATATCACAATGAGTGTGAGATAATCACTCATATATACAAAATTAAAAGAAAAGGTTTAAAATGTTTATATTTTATGGCTCCAATGGAGTGAGAAGGGGAAGAGACTTCTTAGGAGAGAGTGGATGCCATGTTGTGAGTTTCAGAGTAGGAAAAGTATTTCCATGAGAGGCAAGTTAAAATTGCATTTTTACTATATACTCCATGCATTCACTTATCCAATATATCAGCTACACACATAAATTAAACATTTAACACAATGCCTGGCTCTCTTAGTCTGTTTAGGCTGTTATAACAAAATGCCACAATCTGGGTAATTTATGAACAACAGAAATATAATTCTCATCATTCTGCAGGCTAGGAAGTTCAAGACCAGGGTTTCCGGCATAGTCAAGTTCCATTGAAGGCCCTCTTCCTGGTTCATGGCTGGCACCTTCTCTCTGTTTCCTCACATGGTGGAAGGGACTAGGGAGCTCTTTGGGGTCTCTTTTTTAAGAGTACTAATCTCATGTATGAAGGCTTCACTCTCAAAACCTAAGCACCTCTCAAAGGCTCCACCTCCTAATACCATCATCTTTGGGTGTTAGGATTTCAATTTATAAATTTCATTCAGATTATAGCACTGACATAGGGTAACTACTTAATATATGTATACTATTTTTGTAATTGATATTCGTATGCTGAGTTTGTATATTGATTAGCAAATATGTATTTAGCACTTCCAGTGGATAAACTGAGGTTTAAAAAAAGATTAGTGTGTTTCATGCTGTCATGGAGCTTGCATTCTGTTGAGAGAATTAAGCAATAAAGAATGATTACACAATGAAATACAGTTTAATAAATGCTTCAAAGAGACATGTCTTCAAGATACGTTGACATAATTTTGCTATGTATCTAACCATTTAACAAAAAGAATAACCTGGTCGAATGACATCTGGAAGACAGCCCAGCATTTATATTCAATATAATCTTTGACATATAGAGTAATTCCACTCACGCATATAACACCCACACAGGGATTAACAATGAGCTCTATCTAGTGGGCTTATCTAAAAATTGAGGTCAACTACCATATGTTTTAAACATGAATGCTGTTACATTGCTTTTGCCAATTGGGAAAAGTTGGGCATCTATTGTCTCTTAACTTATAAATATTAACTAATGTGAATCTTTCTATACAGAAGAAAAACAATGAACTAAATCTTGCTTACAAGATAACAATTGAATTTTAAATGAAATGTATAATATAATTCATTGGGAGAAAGTCTAGTGAAAATTTGTGCCTCCAAGGAATTGAATAAAGAGGGCTGAGAATAAAAAAAGAGACAAGATGGGGCCAACATAGTGGAGAGAAAGAATTGATGCCAGCTGTAAGAAGAAACATAGAAGCATTGCTGTTTGATCAGGGGAGTAAGCCACTTAGAATTGCAAGGAACTCAAAAGTACAAATTCTCAAACAGAACTTCTGGAAGAAGAGTCTGGCATTGGATAACAGGATATCCTTCTTTTTAATCCTCTCGCTCTTGCTGACTTTGCATAAACCAAGAAAATACAACACAAGTTGAGTATGCCTTTGAACTTTTAAAGCACGCCATGAGTGGCTTTTGAGGTCACCCTGTACAGCAAGAGCTAACTGGTCTGTAACTGTTACTGCTAGGCAGTGCTTAGCAGTCCTTTTAGGAGCATGTGGTATCTGGATTGCTTGTAAGAAATGATATCTGCAGGAATATCAAACAGTGAGTGGTTGAAAAGAGATACTGAGGACTCTTAATAACAGGTGTGAATTCTCTTCCTAAAGACAAAGACTGTTTCAGGGGACCAAGGTGTAGGTTGTGGGCAGTGTTAACTATTGACTATTAAGTTTGGGTACCTGACAACTTAAACATTAGAGAACCAGGAACAAGAGTTGGAAACCTTTGCAACGATCGGGTTGCAAAGGTAATTTGTTCATGTAATGCTTTATATTCTTTAGTCATTAAACTAAAAATATTGGGAGTATCCATTTCGGTCTCCAGCAGTACAGTGCTTACTCTTTCTTAACATTGAACTTTTAATTTTGACCAGAAGTTGTTAATTTACTTCTGTTTCTTGAAAGCAAAGAATGCATTTTATATCCTTTTGATAGTCCTAGTGGTTTTTTCTGTAACATTTAGAGGGTTTAAGATTTAACAATTTGGCTGCCATTTATTTATTCCTATGTTAATCTGTATGTGAGGTTCCATAAATATTGTATGATATACATATTTAACAAAATATCTATAAGAACCTTTTATGTTCCAGGTACATTTTACTAAGTCCTAGAGGTACAGTGATTAAGTAAATAAATACACACATATACACATATAGCTATAGATAGGTATACAGATAGCCATAGTTCCTGCCCTGATGACATTTTTTATTGGTGATGGAGGAGAAGTTCACCTGCTCTGAGGCACCTTACAGCGACTACAAGCTCAGACATCAATTTCAGTGGAACAAGAATTGAGGAGAGCTTCAGTTTGACAGGTTAGTTCAGTGTTTGTTGATAGAACCAACAGCCACATACTCTTTTTCGCTCTTTTTACCACTGCCTCTTTCTCTTTAGTCCCTTACACACGGCAAAAGCAGCCCAATATTTAATTCCCAGATAAAAATCATAAAGAAATCCAGTGAACTCCTCGAGCAAAACTCAGAGATCCTGAAGTCAGTGCTCCCTGTTCTGGGACCTCCAACCCTTAGGAACTTAACCCTGTGCTCCACACCATATTCATCCTAAAGCGAAGGCTGCCAGCTCACAAGCTCTATTCATTCATAGATGTTCGAGACAGTGTTAGTGTCTACCAGAGCGGTGAGGCTAAAAGGACCAACATGGAGACTCTCACCAGCTACACACAAATCCAGCCAGTACTCAGTCTTTAAAATAAATGAACAAGAAAAGACACAAAATATGAAGGATGCCAGCAGAATGAATTTTAAAAGATCTACATAAACAAGGAGACGCATTGACACTGTAAGTAAGAGATAATTCAAGAGTAGAATGTGTTTAAAGAACAAACAGAACATAATGCTAACTCTTAGTTAAGTTTGGTACATCCTTATTTCCTAACCCCAACCCCAGGGCACCTCTCCTACCCTAAAACACTGATACTCTTTGTAAAATATTTTCTGAATTATTAAGGTTATTAACCAAGCTTGAAGGGAAAGATCTGGGTACCAAAACCTATAGCTCCAAAGTGCTTGGATGGAGATATTTGGACAAAATACAAGACTGTATGAATAGACTCAAAATCACAAACTTGCCTGCAGATATGAGTTAATTATCCTAACCAGGAATTAAAATAACCTGATCTGAGACATAAAAATAAAAACTAATATAAAGCCTATAAACTGCTCTGGGTACAGAAAGAGGCAATCATGAAACTGACCTAAGAAAGCTCTACAATCCCGGGAATGTTCAAAGTCTGGAGATCAAAATTGTGAAATATGGAAGTTCAACACCATTAAAGAAGCCAGGAAAAAAAAGAAAAATCTGTAATCCTTTGGAATTAAAAAAATAAACCAAGTCATATACAAAACAGTAAGACTTAAACTACTTTTACACTTCTTATTAGCAATGGATGCTAGACTATCACTGATCAGTGCCTTCAAAGTTCAGAGCAAAACTATTTTGAAACTATACTTCTATGCACATGGAAACCATCAATCAACTCCAAGTTCTCAGAAAATCTACTTTGCAGTTTCCTTCTGAGAAAATTATTTAAAGATGTATATACTCAAGGAAACTGAGAATAATTAGAAAGTGGAACAAATGAGAAAGAAGAAATAGTAGAGCTAATCTGGGAATTCAATACGAAGAAATCCCTGAATGACATCGTGTGCAGAAAACAATCTGTCCAGATTAAAACTGAAAGTCATTTCCAGGAGGCTCCAAAAAAGAATATTTTTATATTAACAAGAATGCTGTGGATTCCAGGAAATCTATGATGACTGAGTTACATGACATCATCAACCTGGTAAAGAAAGGTTGTGTCCTTTTCACCAATAAAGAACAACTAAACACTGAGGAAGGAAAAAAAAACCTTAAGGAAAATCATGGTTCACATATAAGGCAAAGAAAAATATGACATTATTTTATTATTTGATACCAGCTCTGTTGACTATTAACCGAGGTAAATTTTCTTATGAGCAAACAGGAAACCTGACAGTTCATCTCTAGAAACAGAAATTTAACTTTTTCACATTATTATTTTTTACTTTGTTCTGGAGTGTTTACATGTAATAAAATAGTAATGACTTACTGGTTTCAATTTTTAGAAAAAAAGCCTTTCATGTTGAATACTTATATTTGTTTACACAATTGAATATAACTATTTTGTCCATGTCAAAATAAATGGAAACTGACTGATATGAGAGATGAAAAGATTGGGTGAGGTAGAGCTGCTAAGCACACGAATATTCTCATCTAAAATGTTCAATAGTTAAAATATTCTCATCTAAAATGTTCAATAGTCTCTGCCCTTAGCAGCTCTCTTAGGGCAATTAATAGAGGATTAAGTGTATTTAAATGTAGAAATGTGAAAGAAGTAAAACTTTTGGCTTTTGAAAACAAAGGAAGTAAATAAAGTGAGCTAAAATTTCTTCTTTAATTAGTTTTAACTGGAGATAATATCTTAAAATTAAAAACCAATGGTTAACATCCCAAATAAACCAGTCAATGTATAGAGGTAAATTATTTAAAAATTAGAATACTCTCCATTAGAAGAACTAAAAAAATAAATATTTAAAAATAAGTTTGGGAAATGCAATTGATATTATGAGCAGAAGGGACATGAGGGAAAATGAATTATTATAACTACATCTCAAGCCCATATTTATTTTAGTTTTCATCATGTGCATGCATTAATTTATCTTTTAAAATATGAAAACACAAAAAATGCTATTTAACATTCCCTTTATTAAATTAAGTAACCAGTTTTGATGTCATTCATTATTGGCATCTTAGCCACCAGAACCTCAAAACAGCAATGGATCCATATGAAAATGTAACAGCATTGACTTCTCTTTTACCTTTTATACATTAATTATTCTTTCATTGAATTCCTACTATATGACAGGCACTTACCAGGCTTTGAGAATATATAGATTAGAGCATAGTCTCTGCCCTTAGCAGCTCTTTCAGAAGAGTGTACCTAATTTCTTTTGTTCTTTTGCCGTGTACTGCCTTGGCCCATTTCACACAGAGAGTGATGAGCAAAGTTTAGTAGACCTCTACCCCCACTTTTTAACCTTTAACCAAGTTTCTTCTTTAATTTGCCCTCTTAATCTATGAAGAGGAAAGAGATTGCTGGACCAGCATTTGGTAGGTTGACCTTTAGCACAATTCCCAGCAGTTCTGTCTGGCCGGATTTTCATTGATATTACAAGGACAGAGATGAGAATAGACATTAAAAAAAAAAGAGAGAGGGACTGTTTTATATTGCTGAGGGAAAGATTAAGTTTAATTCGTTCAAACTACAGAAAGAGGCATAATTTAGGGTGTTAGATGTTTCAGTTTAAATGCCTTAGAGGTGGTCTGAGAACTAACTTCTTACAGTAGATATGCAATAGACATTAGCTGTTCTGTACAATTTAAAATTTAGGAAGGGATTGAGAGGACATAAATAACTCCGTGTGTGTGTGTGTGTGTGTGTGTGTGTGTGTGTGTGTGGTCTGAGCTACCATGCTAATTTCTAATTTCTAAGAATATGCATTAAGAAAATTTTGGAAATCATCATGGTGAGAAGATGACTTTGTTCAGAGTTACAATTTCTGCCTAATTTATAAATGACTAAAAAAATCTCTTTGATTCTAAAACAGGAGTTATGACTAAAAAGAAGTTCTATAAAAAGAAAAGAAATTAAGTCTGTAAATCTAACATGATTATGCCCAATAATATTTCTCCCAAATTAATCCATAGCTAGAAATATTAGTCATTTAGTTACATCTGAAAGAGATTTCTATTTTTGAATCAGGAGAAACTAAATTAAAATCTGGACTGCATTTTCAAAAATAATCATGCGATTTTACATGTAATATATGCTTCCAATTTTAATATATAATGTTTTAGAAGATGTATAACTAAAGGTCATTTTAAGAGGAAACAGGTATGCTTCAAAGCACATTTAGAAAAATATTTGATATTGAAGAGTTCAGTACTACCTGTTTTATCTTAGTAAGTTGTTCTTCAGTATCTTTTTAAAATGCAAAATCATACTGCAGTGTTTTTGACCCATTTTATCCTGTGAATGAAAAGATTGTCCTTACTTTTGGTTCAATTTAACAGAATAACAGAATCTTCCACCTCAGAGGGACTTCGTAAGCAAACAAAAATCTGTCCTTTCACACACTATTGAACAGAGAAGAAACATTGTGAGTGTTAAGGTCTGCCTGATTCCCTGCCCCTGGAGCCATTTTCTCCTTGCAGCTGGAAGAACTTGGGTCTCATCCTGTCCCCTGCTCTAGCCAGACCCTCTGAGGAATAGTGTTTGCTCAGTCCCGCTACTTGCTGGTCTGCCATCTAGGCCCAGTCCTAGCAATCTGGCTTCTAATATATTCTGCGAACAGGCCTCAGATTTGTGCCTTATTTTGGTTATTAGGTCTATGTCCCTGGATCCTTGTGAGTGAGTCCAGTTCTGTCACCCAAGTCCCTTTAGAACTAAAACTTTACTTTGCCCTCGCCAATCCCCATCCAAGAGTTAGAATAGAAGCTGGATTCCTACATACTGACGTCCCTGATGCCAACTGCCATACTGGAAATCTAGATATTACCTCCCGTATCATTCTTCTTCATACATTATGGGGCATCTCTGATTTGCTTGACTATTCTGGATTTAATAGTTATTGCCTGTAACCGTCTTCTTTGAGTGTCTTGTTCTACCTACCGAGCTGAACTTCTATACTTGGGTCTTTTTAAAAGCACCTGTTCCCTACTGAAGGACAGATCTAATTCTAATTCTAGTAAATTCTTCTGAGCCCGGTGTGTGTGAAATGACATAATAGTTGCATTAGTTTTCATAGGGATGCCATAATAAGGTACTACAAACTGAATCACCTAAACAACAAATTTACTTTTTCAAAATTCTGGAGGCTAGAACTCAACATCAAGATGATGGCAGGCTTGCATCCCTTTGAAGGCTATGAAGGAAAGATATGTTCCCGGCCTCTCTTCTTGGCTTGTAGATGTCTGTCTTCTCCCTTAGTCTTCACATTGCCTTTCCTCTGTGCGTGTTCAAATCTCTTCTTCTTATAAGGATACAAGACATGTGGTATCCTCCATACTGTTTTCCATAGTGGCCGTACCAATTTGCAGTTCCACCAGCAGTGTGTGAGGGTTCCTTTTTCTCCGCATCCTCTCCAACATTTGTTATTCTTTAAATGTTCTCCTTTCTCTAGCTGTGATTTAAAACTAAGGCCAAATTTCACTTCCTCTTCTGTGGTTTTCTTGAACTATTTAATTTTATTTTTAATGTTTGCATGTTTATGTCTTTTCCTGAAGGAAATTAATTGTAAGTTTAAGTAGAGACATGTTTCTGCATTTATATCCAATTTTATACTTAATAAAGTGATAGTTTATAGTTACATACATAGAAATATAGTTGTTGGATTAAGTTGTACACTGTTGGATTTTCCTCTATTTTTTTAAATTTGTGGAACAAATTATAAAAAAAAAAGAAACTAATAAATTATATATTCGAATATGTAGAAAAGATATATCCAAAAGTATAGTTGAGGGTAACTGGGTTTGAAAAAGGGTAATTTTTCCAGTCTTCTAATTCTTGGTACATCCCTTTAGTTTATTGATTTAATAAGTCAAGCATTTGGGAAAAGTACTTCAATCAATAGGTACCTCTTCATAGATGACAAGAAATAATTTACTTTGTTTTTTGTGTGATTGCAGCTTACTACTATATTCTCAGAAATCTCTTTTCTTTTAGTTATTTTTAGTAATTTGGACATTAATTCCTTGAACTATAAAAAAGAACTACAATATTACTACTATTAGACAATGACAGTATACATTTTAATGAAAGAGAAAAAATTCAGTTGTCCACAGAAGAAATACTAGTGTGGATTACAGACAACATCAGTAACATCAATAGTGAAAAACAAAAATAATTTAGGGAGAACTGAATGATGAGGAAAGAAAGAGCTGAACGTTTAGTTGGTGTAATCCCCTCAAAACTCTAAGTGCTTCGGAGAGAAGAGTTTCTTTGGGAAACTCTTATGGGAAACTCATAAGTCTGGTTAGAGATTAAGAACCTTTGGGAAACTATAAGGTAAATTAAGCATTATCATCAAAGACCTTGTATTATTCATTGATTAGGAGAGTTGGAATAGTGATTAAAATTGCTCAAACTCTAAAATTTAGATGTTTGGAATTGAAACCATGTAAGAAATTGTTTGTAGACCAATTGATGAATAATTTTTACAATTTATTAACAGTTAGAATCCTTACGTCTAATATACCTATTTGTGTTTAGTGTATGAAACACGGTTGCATCTCAAAGAGTGTCTTGGTAGAATAAACATTATGATGGGTATAGGTAAACATTTTTTATTATAACAGTGTCTGTAATATAAAAATTGGAATCTAGCTTAATTTTTTTGTTACAAGGCACTAGTTAAAGGAATATCGTGTACCCATAAAAATTCTGTTCTGTATTCTTATATTTATTGCTTAAAAATATGTTTGTGATAGTTAAGAGTTGAGAGAGATCTCCAAGTGCCAGAAATGAAATCCCTAAATATAGGGAAAAACAAATCCCTAAATATAGGAAGTGATATTTCAGCAACACCTCAGGTTGAATCAAGACGTGTCTAGGGCTTGGGTTATGAAATAACATAAGGACATGAGAGGCAGTTTTGCCCTTGTAAGAGGAAGGTAATTGGAACTGATGTCTGTGCATAAGTCCATGACGCTCAGAGTACTTCCCCCACCATGAAAGGAGGATTCGTATTAAACTTCGTTCAGCTCAGATAAATGGAAACCTTGTGTCTGTCTCAACCCTGAGTA